>NC_037677.1:37868112-37896413 GCF_003255815.1 Theropithecus gelada
ACCGTATTTTCTCACTTACAAATGGGAGCTAAACAATGGATACACGTGGACATACAGAGTGAAATAATAGATACTGAAGACTTCAAAAGGTGGGAGGGTGGAAAGAGAATGAGGGATAAAATACTACCTATTGGGTACAATGTACATTGTTTGGGTAATGGGTACACTGAATGCCCAGCCTTCCACCATTATGCAATATATCCATGTAACACAACTATACTTGCATCCCCAAATCTATTAAATAAAGAAAAAATTTATATCAGCTTTATAACTGATAGAGATAGATATTATAACAGAGCCCTTCATTTCAGTGGATAATCATGTAATTTTTCAGAATCTTCGAATAGTTATTCTTCAGTCAGCCAAAATATTCAATTGATAAATGCCATGCTATGTGATCATTAAATAAACTAAAAAATAAAATGATTTTAAATATCACAACCAGATGAAAACTAATGCTACAAAGGATTGAACAACTGCTATATGCTAGACACTCTCCTGGGTGCTTTGTTTCAATTACTACTCACACCCATTTTGTGAAGCTATTCTTATTATTCTCATTTTACAGATGGTAAAACTAAAGTTCATAGAGATTAAGTAACTTGGTAAAGGTCACATGGCTAGAGGGTGTCCATTATGAGGTTTAAATGCAAGATTATCTATTTTTTACTTGAGTAATTAGAAAATAAAATTTGTTTTTCTGTTGTGTAGATTTAAGGTATATAACATAACATTTTGATATACATATACCTAGTGAAATGAATACAACACTCAAGCAAGTTAACATATCTATCATCTCACATAGTTACCCTTTTTGTGTGTAACACACACAAATGTGTTGTATTTATTTTAAGTGTTCTTTTAGCTAAAAAGACCTAAGATCTACTCTCTTAGAAAATGTACAGTATGTAAGTATGTAATACAATATTATTAACTACAGTTTTCATGCTATACATTAGCTCTCTAGATTTATCTTACATGACTGCAACTTTGCACCCTTTGATTTATGTACCCTTTGATTTACATCTTCCCATTTCTTGTGCCCTTGCTCCCGGTAACCACCATTATACTTTATATTTCTATCTATTTGACTTTTTAAAAAAGATTTCACATATAAGTGAGATTATGCAGTATGTTTCTGTCTTTGGCTTATTTCACTTATTATAATGTCCTCTAGGTTCATCTATGTTGTCTTGTTTTCCCCTTTCTTCCGGATGGATCGTTTATATTGTCTCAAAGGAGGATTTCCTTTGCTTATCAAACCAATATTTTATATTTTTTCTTTGCTTTAGTCAAAATAGTGACCACAAAAATTACATGATCATTTTCATAATACAGTCAACTGGCAGTAAAGCTCAAGATACTCTTACTGGCAGGTGGAGCATGGGCCTAGCAATTTAAGAGTAATGCTTTAAAAAAACCTGTTTTGTGGGGATGTCCTTTATTACTGTGCTTTTCTATCTGTTTGATTTTGTATTCTAATGCATTTCCTTTTAAGATTAGGTAGATAAATGAATGAAAATTTCTCATGCTAACAAGTATTAATTCCCCCAATGTCAAATTTTTTTTTCTTTAGTGCTTTTACTAAAATTACTGAGATTTAGCTGGCCACCCAGCTAACAACCAGATATTTAAGACTTCTTTACAGCTAGGCGGGAGGATACGTCTATGATCTGGGCTAATGATAATTTAGCAGAAGTTATATTTGCTCTTCAGAGGAGAGTGTGTGACCTGTTGATATTTTTGTTTCTTTCCAACCAACTGGAATGTAGAAGTGGCTGCAGAAGCTGGAGCAAACATTTTGGAGCTGCTGTGGGAAACTATGTGATGAGAATGTTAGAGCAGCAAAAGAGCTGGCCCTAGTTTACGTATCCTTGGACTATTGCATGAGAGAGAAATAAATTACTATCTTGTTAAACATAGTTATATTTGGATTGTTCTTACAACTGCAGCTACTTATTTCATAAATACAATGTTACCACCAAATGAACAAAATAGGTGGAAAAATTGTGCAAAAAGACCTACAAATTGAATGGCTCTATGGAAACTGTGTTTTTGAAAGTCACAAATGAACTTTCAAACAGAATTTGATGCTTTGGACATTATGTCAAATTAACCAAAATGCCAAGGTCTAGGTAGGTAACCATGTGATCCCAACTGTGTGGAAGAATGCATTTGGTGGTGGTGGGGAGTGTGGTTAACAGGGAGTACAGGCTTTATCCACAAGTGAAGCTAATGGTCAGCTACATCCGGTTGCTACCATGCAGAAATGCAGGTTCAGTATAGCTTCGTCTTGCTTTTTTTTTTTTTTTCTTCGTGAATAACTAGAATCCCAGAAACTTATATGAGAACTCTCACATTTTAAATATTGACAGCTGTGACATACTACTCCATATTAATATCATGGTCCCTTTCTTGACCATTTAAATAACTATATTTCCAAGCATCTCTTGAACTAATGGCGTCACTATGACAGTTCTGGTCATTGTGACTGTAAGATAAGTCACAGGTTGGGGACTTTGAAGACAGCCTTGTAAAACTGGGCTGACCCAGTTGGAAAGCACATCTTTTGTCTTTTACTTTTTGTTTCCTTCTTGGTGTAACACTTTTAAAATGTGAAGGTAATCAGAAAATACAAGGATAAAAGCCACATGCTAAGGTCAGATGGCAGTGTACAATGATGCAATAAATATCTATGTACACACATCATTTCTCCCCGTGTGAGTGTATCTGAGAACATATTATCTTGAGAGGAAATTACTGAGTCAAAATAATATGCATTTCACATTTTGATAGATTTTACCAATTGTTCTTCTTAGAGAAAGTAATGATTTACAGTCTCAACAGTAATGTAAGTGATGGCTCACTTCCTGCAACCTGGCCAAAATAGGGTCCTACAAAACTTTTCATCTTTGTCAACTCAATGGATAGAAACATTGTTGGCATCACTTTTGGATAAATTTGTGAACATTTTAATGTTTAAGAGCCAAATGATTTTTTTCGGTGTGTTCTTCGTCCATTTTTCTATTGTTACTTCTCCTTATGGGTTAGTAAAGATTCTATAGACAGCGAGAATTCATGCTTTGTCTTGATAAATGTAAATATTGCATCAAAATTTGGCTTTTGACTTTGTTTATAGTGGTTTTGCCTTGCCAATACCATTTCATTTTTACATAGTTATCAATCTTTTCTTTATGGCTTCTTTTGACTCTTAGAAAGATCTTCCCCACCTCATGACTGTAAAGCCCATTTTTCCAATTAATTTAATTTAATTTAATTTATTATTATAGTTTCCTTTTTAACATTTGAACTTGTGATCGTCTGGATTTTATTTCGTGTAAGAAATGAAATGGGCGTAAAATTATTCTAAAAATTCCAGATGGCTCAGCAGGTGTCCCAACATCATTTAAGGAACATTCCATATTTTCATCACTGTTAGTTAAGGTCAACGATTCACTTTCTAAAACACTGCGTATTTAGGGGGTTATTTCTGGATGGTATTATGTCCTATTTATCTGTCTATTCATTCCATGTGATTTTAATTACTAAAGCTATATTGACATATGATAGGGCTCTCTCATTATTCTTTTCAGTTAGAGTTTCCATTATTCTTACATGCTAACTTTTCTACTTTAATTTTAGAATCAGTATGCCAATGTTGAAAAAAATCCTATTGATATTTTAATTGGCATTTCATTCCATGCATAGATTCATTTAGAAAAAAATTGACACTTTTAAAATTTTTATTCTTTTTTTCCTAAAATAGGGTTTATACCTTTCTATTTTCAGTCTCTGTGTCCTTCAGTAATGTTTGCAATTTTCTTCATAGAAATATTGCATATATTTTAAAGTTTATTTTTAGACCTCCCTTCCTTCCGTCTATCCTTCCTCCTTTTCTTATTCCTCTCCCTATCTCCCATCTCTCTTCTTACCTTCTTCCAAAAGTCTTCCTTCCTTCCTTCTTTTGCTCCCTCCTTCTTTTTCTCCTCTCTCCCTCCCTCATTCTTCCCTTCCTCCTTTCTCCTTTACTTCCTCATTTTTTATTTCCTTCTTCAATTTTTACCTACTATAAATGGGATATTTTCTTTCACTGTATTTTTTTAATGAGTTTGTTGCTTTGAGATTAGCATAATTTAAAGCATGTATTTTTAAATTGAAAGTATATAAAAGAATATATATAATATCCTACCTATGGACTTAAAAAATACTGGTGCTCTTGAAGCTTCTTGTGTGTCCTTTCATAAACACTTTTTTCCCTCCTTCTCCTCCTAGGTAAACTAGTATATTGAATTTTGTGTTGACCATTTCCATGATCTTTCTTACTGTTTTCCAGAAAATTAATGTGAATTCTCAAATAATGTTTTAGTAGTGTCTGCTTTCATCAGTACATAAGTAGTATGTATTCTTTGGGTTTTGTTTTTTGTTTTTATTCATTTTACTCAAAGTTTTTTTTTTTAATGTGTTCATCTATTCTGGTGAAAGTAAAGATAGCATTTATTTACTTATTATTTATTTATTGTTTGTAATAAACTTCCTTGCTATTTACTGTTGCATTTGTGACAATACAAAAATTATTTATTCATTCTACTTGCGACAGACATTTGGATTATTTTTAATTTATCTGATATTACAAATAATACAGCAATAAACTTACATGTCTCCAGATGCACCTATGTGAGAGAGTCTAAAGTACATAGTTAAAAATGGTATTACTGACTTATAGGAACATTATGCTCAACTTTAGCTAATAAGATGATGTCAAATTATTTTCTGAGTGTTTGTATCAATTTCTGTTCCCACTACAAGCAACAAAAATTCCCACCACTCCACACACTTTTCAACTCTTGATATATATATATATATATATACACACACACACACACAAATCTAGGTATACATGCTTTATACTTAGATTTTTTAAATTAAAGTTATATATATACACACACATATATATACACACATGTATATATATATAAAAAATATATGTGTGTATATATGTGTATATATATATCTTTAATTTTAAAAATCTAGGTATAATGCATATATGAAAAAGTGCACATATAAATGTATAGCTCATGGAATATTCACACAGTGACCACATCTAAAGTCAAGACACAAGACATTACCAGTAATCCAGAAACTCTCTCTGAGGCTCCCTTTTAGTTTCTCCCAAGTGTAAACACTACCCTGAGTGTAATAACTCTTTAGTTCTAGCTGTTTTTGTGTTTTACATCAATGGAATTGTACAATATGTACTTTTTGTGACTAGCTTTCATTTCAATATTGTAAACTTCCTCTCCACTGTGAATGCAGTTGATTTTTTTTTTCGTTGATATGTAGTATTTCACTGTGTGAATCTACATCAATATATTCATCTAACTGTTGATTTGCAGGATTGGGTTATAACTAGTAATGCTGCTTTGAATATTCTAGTACATATATTTGTGAACACATGTATGCATTTCTGTGAGATTTTATAGAATTCCTGAGTCATAGGATATGTATGTGTTTGGTTTTATCACATATAGCTAAACAGCTTTCCAAAGTGGTTTAAGAATTTTCAGGGCCAATAGCATATAAGAGAGTTCTGTTTGCTCCATATCCTTGACAACAGTTGAGCTTGTTAGTCTTTATTCTACACTTTATGTTCGATGTATAATGGTACCTTGTGTTTTCAATTTGCATTTTCCAAATGAACAATAGACTCAACTATCTTTTTATATGTTTATTGGTCATTTGTCTATCCTTTTCTGAAAAGTGTCATTTATTACTCATTTTTCTATTAGGTGTTTTTTTTCTTATAAATTTATATGAATTCTTTATATATTCTTATGTGATTCTTTGCCAGATATATGTGTCGTAAATATCTTCTTCCATTTGGTGGTTTCCTTTTAACATCATTTGGCGAAGAGAAGCTTTCAATTTTAACATCAGTTTTTATTTTTTTATATTTTAAGAAGCGTTGCTACTTTATTGGTGTGAAATGGGGTGTTATTGTTCTAATTTGTATGTTTCTGATTATTAATATTGTTGGACATCTTTTTACATGATTATTTGTATTTATGTTTTCTTTTTTGTGAACTTCCTCTTCATATTTATTATTATTTTTTGCACCTTTTATATTTTGGTCTATGGATTTTTTTGTCTTTTTCTATGTTATAATTAATATAATATCAAAATTAATATGTTTTAGTTACACATGTACAAATATTTTTCTCAGCTTATTGCTTGATTTTTATATTTTTATCTTTAGAAATATTTTGTTAATCTTCAGTTATGAAGATATTATCCTACATTTTCTTCTAAAAGTTTTAAAATATTTGTGTTTTATGTTTACATTGTTTGATTCTTCTAGAATTAATTTTTGTGTAGGGCGTCAGGAGTCCTTGTGTATTTCCAATTTTCTTTGCAACTTTTATTAGACAGCCCATCATTTGCTGGTCTGATATACAATGCCAGTTCTGACATATATTAGGTATATGTGTGGATCGGCTTTCTATTCTGTTCCACAGGTCTGTCTTTCCTTGAGTGAGTAACAGACTGTTTAAAATTCTGTAGCTTTATAATAAATCTTTATATCTGGTGAAAGTAGTAGTCCCGATTTTTTTTCCTTCAGGAGTATCTTGGCCTTTTGCTATTCCACAAACATTTAGAATCAATTTATCAAGATCTATGAAATTATCTGATAGTATATTCATGACACTTGAACTGAGCCTGTTGATCAGTATTTTTCAACAGATGCTCAGTAAGGATTCTAGATGGGACAAGCATTTGTGAATAGCACTGTCATAATTATTTCTGAATATTAAGCATATCTCTGCTCATTAAATGCATTAATGGACATTAAGTGTTGTACCCATCAGGAAGCAAGCTGGCAAGGGAGCTTGGGAGATATAGAATGCAGAGGTCAGCCTTCCGAGACATAGAGAAAAATAAAAAGTGGTAGAGACTTGATTGAAAGATGAGAGTCCTACAGGTAAATAGATACTAGATGTCTTTTTGCAATAGTTCATCCATTCATTCTTTAGTTAGATGAATTCCATGCTCTAATAATTTCTTCAAGAAGAATTCATGAGGATGATTTCATCCTGAGTTCTTGTGTTTTTGAAAATAATGTTCTGTCATCTGTATAGTTGGATAAAATTGTGCTGAATATAAAATTCTCCAGTCACAGTTTTCGCTTCACTTAGGAATTTGTAGGCAATATTCCACATTTTAGAGTTGAATACTATAAAAATATGTTTTTATAGTATTCAAAATATGTTTTTATAGTATTCAATATTCTATATTTTATACTTGAATTCTATAAAAAAGTACTTTTTAGTATTCAACTGTAAAATATAGAATATTGAAGTAAAGAAGTTTAATGACAGTTTCTCTAGTTTTAAAATCTATAGGTAATTTTATTTGTCTGAATGCATAAAGAATTCTTGAAGAATTCTTACAGAACTGTGCAGTTCCATAACTTTATTACAAAATGCCTTAATGTTGCGTTCTGTATAAAATATTTCTTGAAAAAATGTTTTCCTCTCTCAGTATATTTAATCTAGTCATCTTTATTTCTTAAATTTTATATTCAAAGACTTTTGTTCTGTTGTAGTTTTTCATTTCTCTTCTTCAGGGATATCACTTGCACATATTTGCATTTCTTTTTTCTATCATCTATGTCTACTATTGTTCCCTAATTTTAAGAATTTTGTGGGGGTGCCAAATAGATGGTGGAATAGAAACAGCAGAGTTCAGAGGCTCCCATCATGGAAAAAAACAGACAGACAAACAAACAAACAAACAAACAAACAAAAACCATACTAAGCATGTGAATCCTTCACCAGCTGCCAAGGTATTCAGGTTTTCTCATCAGAACTGCCTAGGAGGCTGGTGCGAGAGAGAGAAGGAAGAACAGTGTGGTGTGGCGACCTGCCTGAGAGCCACATGGGGCAGGGGAGCCCCTCCTCCAAAACCAAGGGAGGCAGTGAGTGAGCGTGCTACCCAGCCAGGAATCTGTGCTTTTTTGATGAGACTGTGCAACCCACAGATTGGAAGATCCCACTCGTGAACCCACGCCACTGAGGCTTAGTGTCCCAACCGCAGAATGTGCAGACTCTTTAGAGCCTCTCATCTGGAATCGGCTTAAGATTACCGAACTCTCTAAGCCATTTGAACTCCTTGAGGGAAGGGCAGCAGCCAGCACTGGGGCTCACAACTGCCTAACACGCTAAGCTCCCTGGGCAGATGAACACCCAGAAAAGGGTGGCACCCATTTCTAAAGCCCCAGGCTGTGCTTTTCCCCTGCCAGAGCCAGGGAGGCTGGATAGCTTGGTTCCAAGACTTGTCACCCCGCAGCCCAACACACTGGCTGTGGCAGTCTGTGGTCTGAGTGCCTCTACAGGCCTGACTTAACCATCCTTCCTCATTGGGTGGGACTTCCCTGCAGGGACTCCAATAACTCCAGCCAGGGGCTCAGGGACAGAACCTGAATCCCGCAGGACCTAAGCCCCTAAGGAGAGGGAGGCCACAGTCTCTGCAGACCAGCAGATTTAACCTTTCTTCCTGGTAGTTCTAAGGAATCCAGGCAGCCCAGACAAGTGAGTTTCCCCCCCAGTGAGGCACACTCCCTCTACCAAGGGATAAAGTGCTTTGTTAAATGGGTATTGTTCTCCATGGTACCCAACTGTGTGAGACCCTCCAATGGGGTTGTCAGAAACCCTATATAAGAGCAATCCTACTGGCATCAGGTTGGTGCCCCTGGAGCTCAGAGGTCCTAGAGGAAGGAGAAGGCACCCAGCCTCCTTGAGTGACATCTCCAGGCATGGGAGTGAATCAGATGAATAGGGCCTGAAGTGAACCCCCAGCAAACTGCAGCAGCCCTACAGAAGAGGGACCTGACCACTGAAAGAAAAACAAGCAGAAAGAAACAATAAAAGCAGCAACAAAAAAGCCCCCAAAAAACCCCATCCAAGGGTCAGAGACTGACTCTAGACAAACTCAGGAAGATAAGAAAGAATCAACAAAAAAATCCTGAAAACCCAAAAGGCCAGAGTGCCTCTTCTCCTCCAAATAATTGCAACATCTTTCCATCAAGGACACAGAACTGGACAGAGGATCAGATGGGTGAATTGACAGTAGTAGCCTTCAGAAGATGGGTAATAAAAAACTATGCTGCACTAAAGGAGCATGTTCTAACCCAATGCAAAGAAACTAAGAACCTTGATAAAAGCTTATAGGAGCTGCTAACTGAATGACCAGTTTAGAGAGGAACATAAATGATCTGATGGAGTTGAAAACCCCAGCATTAGAAGTTTGTAAAACATATACAGGTATCAATAGCCAAATTGACCAAGTGGAAGAAAGGATATCAGAGTTTGAAAACCACCTTGCTGAAATAAGGCATGCAGCCAAGACTAGAGATAAAAGAATGAAAAGGAATGAACAAAGCCTCCAAAAAATATGGGGCTTCATAAAAAAGACCAAACCTATGATTGCTTAGAGTACCAGAAGGAGATGAGGAGAATGGAAACAAGCTGGAAAACACACTTATATTTATGGATATATTAAGAATATTATTGTCCAGGAGGACTTTCCCAACCTAGCAAGACAGCCCAACATGCAAATTCAGGAAATACAGAGAGCACCACTAAGATACTCCATGAGAAGATCAACCCCAAGACACATAACCATCCAATTATTCAAGCCTAAAATAAAGGAAAAAATGTTAAGGGCAATCAGAGAGAAAGGTTAGGTCACCTACAAAGAGAAGCCCATAAGACTAAAAGTACACCTCTCAATAGAAACCCTGCAAGCCAGAAGAGATTGGGGGCCAAATTCAACATTGTTAAAGAAAAGAATTTTCAACCCAGAATTTCATATCCAGCCAAATTAAGCTTCATAAGCAAAGGAGAAATAAAATCATTTTGAGACAAATGTTGAGGGATTTCATTATCACCAGGCCTGCTTTGCAAGAGCTCCTGAGAGAAGCACTAAATATGGAAAAAAAGCACCTAGTACCAGTCACTGCAAAACACACCAAAATGTAATGACCAATGACACTATGAAGAAACTGCACCAACTAGTGTGCAAAATAACCAGCTAGTATCATGATGACAGGACCAAATTCACACATAAAAATATTAACCTTAAATGTAAATGGGCTAAATGCCCCAATTAAAAGACACAGACTGGCAAACTGGATAGAGTCAAGACCCATTGATGTGCTGTATTCAGGAGACCCATCTAATGTGCAAAGACACACATAGGCTCAAAATAAAGGGATGGAGGAAAATTTACCAAGCAAATGGAAAGCAAAACAAAAACAAAAAGAAAAAACCAAAAAAACCAACAAAAACAAAAAAACAAAAACTCAAAAAACAAAACAAACAAACAAACAAAAACCCACAGGGATTTCAATCCTAGTCTCTGACAAAACAGACTTTAAAACAAACAAAGATCAAAAAAGAATAAAAAGGGCATTACATTGTGGAAGAGGGAACAATTCAATAAGAAGAGCTAACTATTCTAAATATACATGCACTCAATACAGGCACACCCAGATTCATAAAACAAGTTTATAAGACATACAAAGAGACTTAGACTTCCACACAATAATGGTAGGAGATTTTAACACCTCACTGTCAGTATTAGACAGAACTAGACAGAAAATTAATAAGGATATTCAGGACTTGAACTCAGCTCTGGATCAAGTGGGCCCAGCAGACATATGCAGAACTCTCCAACCCAAATCAACAGAATATACATTCTTCTCAGTGCCACATGACACTGATTCTAAAATAGACCACGTAATTGGAAGTAAAACACTCCTCAGCAAATGTAAAATAACTGAAATCATAACAAACAGTCTTTCAGAACACAGTGCAATCAAATTAGAAATCAGGATTAAAAAACTCACTCAAAAACACAGAATTGCACAGAAATTGAACAACCTGCTTCTGAATGACTCCTGGGTAAACAATGAAATTAAGGCAGAAATCAAGAAGTTCTTTGAAACCAATGAGAACATGGAGACAATGCACCAGAATCTCTGGGACACAGCTAAAGCAGTGTTAAGAGGGAAATTTATAGCACTAAATGCCCACATCAGAAAGCTTGGAAGATCTCAAATTGACGCTCTAGAATCACAGTTAAAAAAGCTAGAGCATCAAGAACAAACTAATCCAAAAGCTAGCATAAGACAATAAGTAACTAAGATCAGAAAAGAATTGAACCAGATAGAGACATGAAAAGCCCTCCAAAAAAATCAATAAATCCAGGAGCTGGTTTTTTTTAAAAAAAAAAAAATTAACAAAATAGACCACTAGCTAAACTAATATAGAAAAAAAGAGAAGAATTAAATAGATACAATAAAAAATGATAAGGAAATATCACCACTGACCCCACAGAAATACAAACTGCCATCAGAGAATACTATAAACACCTCTACGCAAATAAACTAGACAATCTAGAAGAAATGGGTAAATTCCTGGACACATACACACTCCCAAGTCTAAACAATTAAGAAGTTGAATCCCTGAATAGACCAATAACAAGTTCTGAACATGAGGCAGTAATTAATAGCCTACCAACCAAAAAAAAGCCCAGGACCAGATGGACTCACAGTTGAATTCTACCAGAAACACAAAGAGGAATGGTACTATTCCTTCCGAAACTATTCTAAACAATTGAAAAGGAGGGACTCCTCCCTAATTCATTTTATGAAGCCAGCATCATTCTGATACCAAAATCAGGAAGAGATATAACAAAAAAGGAAAAGTCCAGGCCAATATTTCTGATGAACATCGATGCAAAAATCCTCAATAAAATCCTGACAAATCAAATCTAGCGGCAAATAAAAAAAACTTACTCACCATGATCAGGTTGGCTTCATCCCTGCGATGCAAGGCTGATTCAACATAAGCATATCAATAAACATAATCCATCACATTAAACAGAACTGAAGACAAAAGCCACATGATTATCTCCATAGATACAGAAAAGGCCTTTGATAAAATTCAACATCCCTTCATGTTAAAAACTCTTAACAATCCCAGCACTTTAGGAGGCTGAGGCAGGTAGATCACGAGGTCAGGAGTTCAAGACCAGCCTGACCAACATGGTAAACCCTCTTTACTAAAAATACAAAAATTAGCTGGGCATGGTGGCATGTGCCTGTAACCCTAGCTACTCAGGAGGCTGAGGCAAGAGAATCGCTGGAACCTGGGAGAGGAGGTTGCAGTGAGCCAAGATTGCGCCACTGCATTCCAGCCTGGGCAACAAGAGCAAGACTCCATCAAAAAACAAACAAACAAAACAAAAAAACCACCTCTTAATGACAAACCCACAGCTAATATCGTATCGATATCATATTGAATGGGCAAAAGCTGGAAGCATTTCCTTTGAAAACTCGTACAAGACAAGGATGGCCTCTCACACTACTCATATTCAACATAGTATTGGAAGTTCTGGCCAGGGCAATCAGGCAAGAGAAAAAAACAAAGGGTATTCAAATAGGAAGAGAGGAAGTCAAATTGTCTCTGCAGACTGCATGATTCTACATTTAGAAAACTCCATCACCTCAGCCCCAAAACTCTTTAAACTGATAAGCACCTTCAGCAAAGTCTCAGGATACAAAATCAATGTGAAAAAGTTATGAGCGTTCATTTACACCAATGATAGACACACAGAGAGCCAAATCATGAATGAACTCCCATTCATAATTGCTAAGAAGAAAATAAAATACCTAGGAATACAGGTAACAAGAAATGTGGAGGACCTCTTCAAGGAGAACTACAAACCACTGCTCAAAGAAATCAGAGAGGACACAAACAAACAGAAAGACATTCCATCCTCATGGATAGGAAGAATCAATATTGTGAAAATGGCCATAATGCCTAAGGTAATTTATAGATTCAGTACTATTCCCATCAAACTACCATTGATATTCTTCACAGAATTAGGAAAAACTATTTTGGATTTCACATGTAATCAAAGAAGACCCCACATAGCCACGACAATCCTAAGCACAAAGAACAAAGGTGGAGGCATTGTGGTACCTGGCTTCAAACTATACTACAAGGCTACAGTAACCAAAACAACATAGTACTGGTACCAAAGCAGATACATAGATGAATGGAACAGAACAGAGACCTCAGAAATAACACCGCACAGCTATAATCATCTGCTAAATACAAGCAATGGGGAAAGGATCTTCTATTCAGTAAATGATACTGCAAAAACTGGCTAGCCATATGCAGGAAACTGAAACTAGATGTTTTCCTTACACCTTATACAAAAATTAACAAGGATTAAAGACTTAAATGTAAAACCCAAAACCCTAAAAACCCTAGAAGAAAACCTAGGCAATACCATTCAGGACATGGGCATGGGCAAAGATTTCATGACAAAAACACCAAAAGCAATTGCAACAAAAGCCAAAATTGATAAATAGGATCTAATTAAATTAAATAGCTTCTGCACAGCAAAAGAAACTATAAGACTGAACAGGCAACCTACAGAATGGGAGAAAATTTTTGCAATCTACCCATCTGACAAAGGTCTAATATCCAGAATCCACAAGAAACTTAAACAAATTTACAAGAAAAAACAACCCCCTCAAAAAGTGGGCAAAGGATATGAACAGACACTTCTGAAAAGAAGACATTTACATGGCCAACAAACATACAGAAAAAAGCTCAACGTCACTGTTCATTAGAGAAATGCAAATCAAAACTACAATGAGACACCATCTCACACAGGTCAGAGTGGTGATTATTAAAAAGCCAAGAAACAATAGATGCTGGCAAGGCTGTGGAGAAATAGGAACGCTTTTACACTGTTGGTGGGAATGTAAATTAGTTCAACTGTTGTGGAATACAGTATGACAATTCCTTAAGGATCTAGGACCAGAAATACCATTTGACCCAGCAATCCCATTACTATGTATACACTCAAAGGAATACAAATCATTTTACTATAAAGACAAGTGCACATGTATGTTTATTGCAGCATTATTTAAAATGGCAAAGACATGGAACCAACCCAAATGCCCATCAATGATACACTGGATAAAGAAAATGTGGTATATATGCACCACAGAATATTATGCAGCCATAAAAAGGAATGAGATCATGTTCTTTGCAGGGACATGGATGAAGCTGGAAGCCATTCTTCTCAACAAACTAACACAGGAACAGAAAATGAAATACCACACATTCTCACTCATAAGTGGGAGCTGAACAACAAGAACACATGTACACAGGGAGGGGAACAACACACACCAGAGCCTGTTGGGAGGTGGGGGGTGAGGGGAGGGAACTTTGAGGGCCAGTCAATAGGTGCAACGAACCACCATGGCACATGTATAGGTATGTAACAAACTTGCATGTTCTGCACATGT
This sequence comes from Theropithecus gelada, assembly GCF_003255815.1. Classification (NCBI taxonomy): domain Eukaryota; kingdom Metazoa; phylum Chordata; class Mammalia; order Primates; family Cercopithecidae; genus Theropithecus; species Theropithecus gelada. The sequence goes on from NC_037677.1 coordinate 37,882,499, forward strand.
ATTCCATTTTTTTTTAGTAGAAAGAATAAAAAGAATTTTTCATTGATGGTTTTTGTTTGATTTTGCTAACATTTCTCAACCCTGTACTCCTTGTCCCTTACTGAGTTCTCAACAAATATTTTCTCTTTTGCTGGTTGTAATTTAATTTGCATTTTTGGTGATATGTTTTTTCTCACTTTTTCCCCCTTGTACTTTGAAAGTTTATTTTTCATGTGCTCCCATTATCCCATCATATATTCCCTATATGCTTGTGTCTACACTTTAGATCTTCATTTTAAAATGTTTGGGATTCATGGAAATATTTATCATGACTTTCATCTGCTCTATAGACATATTTTCTAAGGTGTGTTTTTCTTCATTCTTTTGTCTCTTTTTTCCCTTGAAGTACCACTGTAGAAAGATAATGCTGTTTCTTTTTTAAAACTACTTATTTACTAGTCTTGCAATAGTTATATACAGAGGTTTATTTGTGGGAACTTCCAAGGTAGAACTCAGGATAGCAGAGATTAATTCTGGTTTGAAATAAAGTTATTATTGGCTGAGCATGGTGGCTCACGCCTGTAATTTCAGCACTTTGGGAGGCGGAGGCAGGTAGATCACTTTAGGTCAGGAGTTCAAGACCAGCCTAGCCAACATAGTGAAACTCTGTCTCTATTAAAAATAGAAAAATTAGCCAGGCGTGGTAGCACATGCCTATAATCCCAGCTACTCTAGAGGCTGAAGCAGGAGAGTCGCTTGAACCTGGAAGGTGGAGGCTGCAGTGAGCCAAGATTGTGCACTGCACTCCAGCGTAGGCGACAGAGCAAGAGTCTGTCTCAAAAAACAAACAAACAAACAAACAAACAAACAAACAAAAACAAAAAGAAAAACAAAAGAAAAGAAAATGACAGAAAGTTATTACAGGGTTTTTCTTTGTGTGTGTGTGTGCGCACACACACACGTGTGCATGTCTGTGTCTGTGTGTGTTCTGCCACTCCTCTCTGATTAAAACAGATCAAGGGCTTCAGTGCTGATCATAATTCATTTTGTCATCTACCCTGACTGAGAGCCTCCTCTCTATATGTATGATGTGACTGTGCATTTCCTTATTCTTTGCTGCTCCTATTACTCCATGATGCTAACTGGGGTCAAGGGAAGATCCTACTGCCAAGTTGGAGACTCACTACCAAGTTGGGAATTCCAAAATACAGAATAATTCATTTTCATTTTCACAGTGAGAGCTAGTAGGGGAAAACTGTTTGGTCAGGTTTGTCTAATATTAAAAAACTGTCTAGTCTTAGAGTCTTCCTGGGTCGCCCCTGCCTGTTTCCACTTTTTAAAAACTTTAGTGGATTTGGTAGTTCTTCCTCATCTACTGTAGTCTGTGGTTACAGATGTCCAAGTTTGGTTGAAGATGATGTTTTTATATTTTTAAAAATTATTCGTATTCTTTGGGTAGTGATTTTTAAGTGATGAAGGGGAATAATGAACGATGGTATGTCACCATCTTAAATTTTGAAATCCATTTTGCTGAATACACTTTGCATAAACATTAATTATACAGCTATATTCTCTGTGTACTATAAAATAGAACTCTATTCTCATCACATGTATCAACCTCTATTCATCACCATGACAGGTGCTGTCCCTCATAAACAGAGATATTTAAAAAATGTAAGGAAAACTTTTAGCTTCTTCTCCATTTAAGACAAATTAGAAATTGAGAATTGAATTATATTTACCTATCAAAATAACCGATGTCCTCTTAAGATATGTTCTGGGGCTCCACAGGAATCCTAAGGTATCAGATATCAAATCTGTAATGTACTTCCTATGAGAAATAATCTGAGAATAAAAAGGAGAAAAAAGCACCTCTCTCAATTGTTGAAATAGAACATTTGCTTCCTCTAGAAAGGCTTCAACATACCAAATCAGGACCAGATTAGAAGCTGGGGATGTTTTTGTGGGAACTATATTCTTGTTCCCAAACTCAACTCTCTTTTTCCATTCTTTGGTTAGCATTCATCCATCCCTACTTGTCTATCATTGCTATTCATGCTGGGTTTCAGCGGACTAGCTCAAGAGGCAGTGGCAAAGTATTCTAGTTTTCTTTTTCGTGATCTGGGATGTTCTTCCTACCTTAATACCCATCCATAGCTCAAAATGGGTGGGCTGGAGGAAGAAGATAAGACGGATGATCAATGTTGAGAAAGAGGAAGTGGAAAATTCTAATTCCTCTCGGCTCAAGCTCCAGTTATAATCATTTATTGAAGATTTTTTCTTCCATTTCTTTTTCTCCAAGATCTTCTCTTATCCCCATTACAGTTTTTATCACTTTGGATATCCTGTAAGTTTTGTCTATAACTCTTACAGCAGTAAAAATGGAAGAGCCACTTACAAGATTGTTACAGATATTGAGCACCACCATCTCAAAACTGTAATTTTCATCCTTGAGCAAACGTGATGTTGACCACTTTAATTGTGAGGTACAGATTTTTAATGTACATTTACATGCCTGTGAGACAGAAAAGGGTCAGTGGAGATCTATTCATCTGTTGTTAAATAAAACATTGTAATTCTTGGTAAATTTATGAAAAAGAAGATCAAATGACTTACTTTAGCTACTCTTTCCTCGTCATCCTCCAAAAACAGGATTAGGGGCACCAAGCCTTCTAGAATCACATCATTCAGCATCCATGTGTACTGTCTCATATCCCTAACTAATTCACCAAAGTGTCGAATTGCCATACTTCGAATGCCTCCATTAATCTGTAAAAGAAAAAGGTCTTATTTGAGGATAATATTAGGGCTCTTTTCTTCAATCAGTAATCTACACATGCACACACACACACACACACGATATAAATATACTATATATGTATATGTCTATACATACACTATGTGAAATTTTATTTATTTTTTAAAAAATTCACCTTGGGTTAAAGTAGTTAGGGTGTCTTTTAATTTTAAAATAATATTTGCTTACTTATTATTCACAATAACCAAGATATGGAATTAACCTGTGTCCATCAATGGAATAATTGAAATACTTTTCAGCCTTAAAAAGAATAAAATCCTGTCACGTATGACATGGATGAACTTGGAGGACATCATGCTATTTGAAATCAGTCAGGGACAGAAAGACAAATATTGCATGATGTCACTCATATATGGAATACTAAAAGGTTGAACTCATAGAAGAGGAGAGTGGGACGAGGTTGCCGGTAGCTGAAGGGTGGTGGGAGGCACTAGGGGAGATGTTGGTTAAAGGATACAAAGTTTCTGTTAGACGGGATGAATAAATTCTAGAGATCTAACATAAGTCTAGTTACATTAGACTATAGTTAATAATGTAATGTATACTTAAAAATTGCAAAGAGATTAGATCGTAAATGTTCTCACCACACACACGCAAAAAGATATATGAGGTAATGGCAATGTTAGTTTTGTTTGATTTAATCATTTCACAATGTATAAATATATCAAAACATATTGGATTCTATAAACATATACAATTTTAATTTATTAATTATGCCTTAATAAAGCTGAAAAAAATATCAACTAGTAAAAAAATTACTTACCAAAATTCAGATTGCATTACAAAAAACTCCTGTGAAAAATTAGTTTCTTAAATTCAGGAAGATGATTAGTATTTAATAGCATCCTAAAAGTATAAACTGAAATAGTATGTATAACTTGGAGATAATTTTTACAAGGATACTTATAATAATGTAACCATGCTGTGTTCAAAGGCTGGAGGACTTTGCTGAGTTGCCACTGAGTAGCAATGGAAGCTCTATGCATACTGGCACACAACCAGGTTTTCAAGGGCTACTTAGGCCAAATAGGAAGGTAATTGGATAAAAATGATTCTAGAAAGGAAAAATTGCAAGTAAGAAGAGGTTAATTCTTTAATTTAATTTATTTATATTTTATTAGAGACAGGGTCTAACTCTGTTGCCCAGGCCAGAGTGCAGGGGCAGGATCATAGCTCACTGCAGCTTTTAACTCCTGGGTTCCAACAACCCTCCTGCTAGTCTCAAAATCTTGGGCTCAAGCAATCCTTCCATGCCAGTCTTGGAAAGTGTTGGGATTACAGGTGTGAGCCACTGCACTTGGCCCAAATTTTAAAAATATAATAACACTTTCTGGTTTTCAGGAAATGTTTATAATCTCATACTGATGTTTTTTTATGTGAGCATTCTGACTACTTTATCACATATATGACCTTGGCCAAATATTGCCTTCTCTTTGCCTTAGTTTCTTTACATGAAAATTGGATGATAGTAATACAGTTGCTTAGAGATTTATGTAAGATAGCTCATGTAAATCATTTAGAATAGCCCCTGGTATATATTAAGTGTTCAATAAATTAAGCTACTTTTTTTTTTCTTTTTTTTTTTACTTTAAGTTCTGGGGTACAAGTCCAGAAAGTTTAGGTATGTTACAAAGGTCTATGTGTGCCATGGTGGTTTGCTGCACCTATCACCCCATCATCTAGGTTTTAAGCCCCATATGCATTAGCTATTTCTCCTAATGTTCTCCCTCCCCTTGCTACCCGCCCCCCAAGTGGCCCTGGTGTATGTTGTTCCCCTCCCTGTGTCCATGTGTTTTCATTGTTCAACTCCCACTTACGAGTCAGAACACGAGGTGCTTCATTTTCTGTTCCTGTGTTAGCTTGCTGAGAGTGATGGCTTCCAGCTTCATTCATGTCCCTGCAAAGGACATAATCTTCATTCCCTTTTATGGCTGCATAGTAGTCCATGGTGTATATATATCACATTTTCTTTATCCAGTCTAACATTGATGGGCATTTGGGTTGGTTCCATGACTTTGCTACTGTAAGTAGTGCTGCAATAAATATACGTGTGCATATGTCTTTATAGCAGAATGATTTATAATCCTTTGGGTATATACCCAGAAATGGGATTGCTGGGTCAAATCGTATTTCTGGTTCTAGATTCTTAGGAATCACCATAATGTATTCCACAATGGTTGACCTAATTACATTCTCACCAACAGTGTAAAAGCGTTCCTATTTCTCCACAGCCTCATCAGCATCTATTATTTTTTGACTTTTTAATAATCACCACTCCGACTGGCATGAGATGGTATCTCACTGTGGTTTTGATTTGCATTTCTCTAATGATCAGTGATGTTGAACTTTTTTTCATATGTGTTTTGGCCATGTAAATATTTTCTTTTGATAAGTGTCTGTTCATATGCTTTGCCCACTTTTTGATGGGGTCTTTTTTTTTTTCTTGTAAATTTAAGTTTCTTGTAGATTCTGGATATTAGATCTTTATCAGATGGGTAGATTGCAAAAATTTTCTCCCATTCGGTAGGTTACCTATTCACTCTGATAATAGTCTGTTTTGCTGTGCAAAAGCTCTTTGGTTTAGTTAGATGCTATTTGTGAATTTTGGTTTTGTTGCAATTGCTTTTGGCATTTTTATAATGAAGACTTTGCCCATGCATATGTCCTGAATGGTATTGCCTAGGTTTTCTTTGAGGGTTTTTATGGTTTGGGGTCCTACATTTAAGTTTTTAAGCCATGTTGAGTTAATTTTTGTATAACGTATAAGGAGGGGTCCAGTTTCAGTTTTCTGCATATGGCTAGCCAGTTTTCCCAGACCATTTATTAAATAGGGAATCTTTTCTCCATTGCTTGTTTTTGGCAGGATTGTTGAAGATCAGATGATTGTAGATGTGCGGTGTTATTTCTGAGGTCTCTGTTCTGTTTCATTGGTCTATATACCTGTTTTGGTACCAGTAGCATGTTGTTTTGGAAACTGTAGCCTTGTAGTGTAGTTTGAAGTCAGGTGCCATGATGTCTTCAGCTTTGTTCTTTGTGCTTAGCATTGTCTTGGCTATATGGGCTCTTTTTTGGTTCCATATGAAATTTAAAGTAGGTTTTTCTAATTCCGTGAAGAATGTCAATGGTAGTTTGATGGGAATAGCACCGAACCTGTAAATTACTTTGGGGAATATGGCCATTTTAATAATATTGACTCTTTTTATCCATGAGGATGGAACGTTTTTCCATTTGTTTGTGTCCTCTCTGACTTCCTTGAGCAGTGGTTTGTAGTTCTCCTTGAAGATGTCCTTTACATCCCTTGTTAGCCGTATTCCTGGGTATTTTATTCTTTGTAGCAATTGTGAATGAGTGTTCATTCATGATTTGGCTCTCTGCTTGTCTGTTGTTGGTGTATAGAAATGCTTGTGATTTTTGCACATTGACTTTGTATCCTGAGATTTTGTGAAGTTGCTTATCAGCTTAAGGAGTTTTGGGGCTGAGGTGAGGGGGTTTTCTAAATATAGAATCATGTCCATAAACAGAGATAATTTGACTTCTCTTCCTATGTGAGTACCCTTTACTTGTTTCCCTTGCCTGATTGCCCTGACCAGAACTTCCAATACTTTGATGCATAGGAGTGGTGAGAGAGGGCATCCTTGTCTTGTGCTGGTTTTCAAAGGGAATGTTTTCAGCTTTTGCCCATTCAATATGATATTGGCTGTGTGTTTGTCATAAATAGCTCTTATTATTTTGAAATATGTTCCAATAATACCAGGTTTATTGAGAGTTTTTAACATGAAGGAATGTTGAATTTTCTCGAAGGCCTTTTCGGCATCTATTGAGATGATCATGTGGTTTTTGTCATTGGTTCTCTTTATGTGATGGATTACATTTGTTGATTTGTATATGTTGAATCAGGCTTGCATCCCAGGAATGAAGCCGACGTGATCAGGGTGGATAAGCTTTTGAATGTGCTGCTGGATTTGTTTTGCCAGTATTTTATTGAGGATTTTCTCATCAATGTTCATCAGGGATATTGGCCTAAAGTTTTCTTTTTTGTTGTGTCTCTGACAGGTTTTGGAATCAGAATGATGCTGGACTAATAAAATGAATTAGGGAGAAGTCCCTGCTTTTCAGTTGTTCAGAATAGTTTCAGAAGGAATGGGACCAGCTCCGCTTCGTATGTCTAGTAGAATTCGACTGTAAAATGGTCTGGTCCTGTGCTTTTTTTTTTATTGGTAGGCGGCTATTAATTACTGCCACAATTTCAGAACTTGTTATTCGTCTATTCAAGGATTCAGTTTCTTCCTGGCTTAGTCTTGGGAGGGTGTATGTGTCCAGGAATTTACCCATTTCTTCTAGATTTTACCGTTTATTTGTGTATAGATGTTTATAGTGTTCTCTGATAGTAGTTTGCAGTTCTGGGGGGTCAGTTGTGATTTCCCCCTTATCATTTTTTATTGTGTCTATTTAATTCTTCATTCTATTTTGCTGTATTAGTCTAGCTAGTGGTCTATTTTGTTAATTTTTTCGACAAACCAGCTCTTGGATTCGTTGACTTTTTGAAGGGCTTTTCGTGTCTTTACTTTCTTCAGTTCTGCTCTGATTTTAGTTATTTCTTGTTTTCTGCTGGCTTTTGAATTTGTTTGTTCCTGCTTCTCTAGCTCTTTTAATTGTGATGTTAGGGTGTTGATTTGAGATATTTCTAGCTTTTTTTTTTTTTTTTTTGACGGAGTCTCACTCTGTCGCCCAGGCTGGAGTGCAGTGGTGCAATCTCGGCTCACTGCAACCTCCGCCTCCTGGGTTTAAGCAATTCTCTGCCTCAGCCTTCCAAGTAGCTGGGATTACAGGCACGTGCCACCATGGCAGGCTAATTTTTGTATTTTTAACAGAGACGGGGTTTCACCATCTTGGCCATGCTGGTCTTGAACTCCTGACCTCGTGATCCACCCACCTCAGCCTTCCAAAGTTCTGGGATTACAGGCGTCAGCCACTGCTCCTGGCCGATATTTCTAACTTTGTGACATGGACATCCAGTGCCATAAATTTCCCTCTCAACACTGCTTTCGCTGTGTCCCACAGATTCTCGTACATAGTCTCTTCTTATTGGTTTCAAAAGACTTCTTGATTTCTGTCTTAATTTCATTATTTACCCAGGAGTCATTCAGGAGCAGGTTGCTCAATTTCCATGTAATTGCGGGCTTTTGAGTGAGTTTCTTAATCCTGAGTTCTAATGTGATTGCACTGTTTTTAGAGAGTGTGCTATGATTTCAGTTCTTGTGAATTTGCTGAGGAGTGTTTTGCCTCCAATTATGTGGTCTATTTTAGAATCAGTGCCATGTGGCACTGAGAAGAATGTATATTCTGTTGATTTGGGTTGGAGAGTTCTGTATATGTCTATGGGGCCCACTTGATCCATAGCTGAGCTTAAGTCCTGAATATCCTGTTAATTTTTTGTCTCGTTGAGCTGTCCCTTGTTTCTCAGAGGTTTTGCTCATTCCCTTTTCTTCTTTTTTCTCTAATATTGTCTGCATGCCTGATTTCACCAAGATAGTCTTCAAACTCTGATATCATTTCTTCTGCTTGGTCGATTCAGTCATTGATACTTGTGTATGCTTCACAAAGTTCTTGTGCTGTGTTTTTCAGCTCCATCAGGTCATTTATTTTCCTCTCTAAACTGGTTATTCTAGTTAGCAGCTCCTCTAACCTTTTATCAAGGTTCTTAGCTTCTTTGCATTGGGTTAGAACACGCTCCTTTAGCTCAGAGGAGTTTGTTATTACCCACCTTCTGAAGCCTACTTCTGTCAATTCATCTATCTCATCCTCCATCCAGTTCTACGTCTTTGCTGGAGGAGGTGCTGTGACCATTTGAAGGAGAAGAGGCACTCTGGCCTTTTGGGCCTGCAGCGTTGTTTTGTTGATTTTTCTCTCATCTTCATGAGTTTGTCCAGTATTGATCTTTGAGGCTGCTGACCTTTGAATCGAGTTTTTGTGGAGACTTTTTTTGTCGGTGGTGTTGTTGCTTTCTGTTTCTTTGTTTCTCTTGCAATGGTCAGGTACCTCTTCTGTAGGGTTGCCACAGTTTTCTAGGGGTTCATTTTAGGCCTTATTCATCTGATTTGCTCCCATGTCTGGAGATGCCACTCGAGGAATCTGGAGAACAGCAAAGATGGGTGCCTGCTCTTTTGTCTGGAATCTTGAGGGGCACCAACCTGACGCTTGTAGGATCGCTCCTGTATAGGGTTTCTGATGACCCCTTTTGGAGAGTTTCACCTGGCTGGGTTTTATGGGGAGCAGGATCCACTTACCAAAGCACTTTGGCTGTCCCTTGGTGGACGGGGTGTGCTTCGCTGGGGGGAAAGCCCACTTGTCTGGGCTGCCCTGCTTCCTCCAAACTAGGAGGAGGAAAGACTGTGTCTGCTAGTGTGCAGAGACTGTGGCCACCCCTCCCCCCAGGGGTTCAGGCCTAGGAAGATCAGAGTTCTGTCCCTGAGCCCCTGGCTGGAGTAGTCAGACTATCTGCAGGAAGACCCCAGCGAGGAGGGATGGGTCTAGGTCAGGCCTGAAGAGGCACTCATCAGCAGTGTGCCACAACTGGTGTGTTGGGCTGTGGGGGATACCTCTTGGGATCAAGCCATCCAGCCTCACTGGCTCCAGCAGGGAAAAATCATAGCCTGGAGCTATAGAGACGGCTGATGCCCTTCCCCCACCCTGGGGGCTTTGTGTCTTAGGTGGCTATCAGTCTGAGTGCTGGCTGTCACCCCTCCCCCAAGGAGTTTAAAGGGCTTAGACAGCAGGCAGCCACAGCTATTGTGCTAGTCACCACCCCCGCCCCACCCCCCCCACCCCCCACTGCCCCCCGCCCCCGCCCCGGGAGCTCAGCAGTCTTAAACAGATTCTAGCTTAGTGGCTGTTGAGAATCTGTACAGTTTGGTGTTTGGGACCCTAGACCCTGGTGGCATGGGCTCATGAGTGGGATCTTCATGGAAAAAACATGTTTTCCCAGGCTGGGTAGCACGCTCACTCACTGCCTCCTTTGGCTGGGTGTGGGGGCTCCCCTGGCCTGTGTGGCTCTCAGAGAGGCCACAACACTACACTGCTCTGCCTTCCTCTCCATGGGTCACGCCCGTTGCCTACTCAGTTGTGATGACGGAACCTGGATACCTCAGTTGCCGGTGCAGGATTTGCATGCTGTTAGGGTTCTTTTCGATGGGAGCCTCTGAATGCCGCGGCTGCTTCTAGTTGACCATCTTGGCCCCGCCCCTTCAAGTCACTATTATTATTACTATTCTAAAGTGTTTATGTGTTTATAAAATTCATTTTGCCACTACATTTGTTTTTTCCATAATTTAATAATACTGTGCTCTTCTTCATTGAAATGTAAGTGATTAAAAACTTAGAAGTTTTGGTAGGATAATTTGTTGTGAAATAATTCTCTGGTTTACAAACAATTTATCATGGAGTTCTTTAAAAATACATAGCTTCCCCATGGCATACCAAAGTTTTCATTCAACTTTTCTGAAACATGTTTACCATGTAAAATGAGAATTTTCAGAAGGAAGAACTTTCTGATAAAATACTTTAAAATTCAAATTTTCTATGATAATAAACATTTATTTGGGGCATGGCAAATAACAAATCTGATTCTTATAATAAACCTAATACTGTTTATGTTACCATTGCTGTTTTATCAATGGGGAGAAAGTGATACACCAAAAGACTGAAGAAATCACTTGGTGTTTGATAGCCAATAAGAGGCGGAAGAGGGATTTGAACCTAGGCAGTCCAGATATAGGGTTAACCAGTACATAGCCACAAAGCTACAATTTCATCCAAGGATAGAGGCCATTCCTTGATGATTATTCTTTTTTCCCCCAGGTTCTCACAGTGTACTTAAAAAAAAAAAAAAAAAAAAAAAAGCCTGGGCACAGTGGCTCACGCCTGTAATCCCAGCACTTTGGGAGGCTGAGGCGGGCAGATCACAAGCTCAGGAGATCGAGACCATCCTGGCTACACAGTGAAACCCCGTCTCTACTAAAAAATACAAAAAATTAGCCGGGTGTGGTGGCAGGCACCTGTAGTCCCAGCTACTCCGGAGGCTGAGGCAGGAGAATGGCGTGAACCCGGGAGGTGGAGTTTGCAGTGAGCCGAGATGGCGCCACTGCCCTCCAGCCTGGGCCACAGAGCGAGACTCTGTCAAAAAAAAAAAAAACAAAAAAAACCAGTACTTACCTAACTAATATTGTTATCTCTGGAAAAGAAATAGTGACTTCTTACAAAATAACTATTTTCTATTGACTTATTCTGTGCCCTAACATCATTGCTTCAACTTGAGTTTCAGCTGAACCACAAAACCTAATGATCTTACATATCTAACTGTGTCACTCACATGATCCATCAGAGGACAGTAGCTGGAACCAATTCTGGTACCCAAAGAATAAGTCATTGTGTCCAGGTTGTTTAAAAGCCTTCTAAGGGTGATCAAGGCCCGAAGTACAACAGTATCGTCTTTGGAAAGGAAGGCATCCAGGATGGCTATTAATATACTGCTGACATTTTCTATCTACATATAAAAGGAAAAAATGGTGGGATTTAGGAACTAGCAGGAGACTTGAGCTGACATTTAGTATGGATACCTCGAGTCTGGGTGGCACATCATGGTGTGCGGAAGCCGACTCACGAAAGTCTCTTGTCAAATTTTCAAAAACGTTGACTTTTTGCAAAAAAAAAATTACTGAAAATTAAATTATATAAATTTAACGTTAAATAGAAACTGATAATAAATACTAAAAAATTGTCACTCCCTAATTCTTTTGCTACATTTTACCATTATCTATGCTCTTGAGATTATTCATGGACATTGCATCTGATTGGCAGGAATATTAAATAATGATGTGCTATTGTGCATCTTTTGCCAGTTCCATGGTTAGTCATGTCCCTTTGAAAGTTTCAGATTAGCCATCATAGGGATCTTTACACCAGGGAATTGGCCTTATTTTCAGAGAGCTGGCTGTCAAACATTTACTAACACACTACTGGCAGAATGACCTCTAAATTAGATGATAGTGACCCATTTGGACATGAGAGCTACTGAAACACTCAGGCAAGTCATGGGAGTCAATGTAGATCAGAACCAAACAGAATAGAAGGCAAGGAGGAACATGAAAAAGAGACACCAGAGAGAAAGAAAGGCAAGAAGAAAAAGACTAAAGGAAATTAATGAATATTATTTTGCCCAAATAATAGCTTTAAGGAGAAAACAATAGAGCTAAGGACTATGTCAATGCCAGAGGCCATTTTTGTCTTTACAAACAATATATGCAATCTCAACCCAGATCACTTTCCACCACTTTTCTTTCACTCTTCTAGGAAGCCTTGACAGAATTTTCCTTTCAGTTGTTAATAACATTAGGAAGAGCTCTGGGTAAAGCAATAAATAATTTGCTGCTTACTAAGAGAGTGTACACTACTGGTAAATCTATCAACTTATATTATTCATTTAAAGTAAACAGACCATGGCTTATGTTAGTATAAATGCACAGTGGGTGTCCACTGATAGGCTTAAGTTTTCAGAGGCCATGCTCAATAAATAAACAAGGATTTATTATTGGATGTATTATAAAAGTAATGATTTATAGAACATTTACACTCTCAGCATTTTGCAAGATACTTTGGAGTGTAGAATTACAGAACATGGAACATGCTTAAATTCAGTCGACCAGGAAGGCAAGAATTATTCATGTGAGTCAGTGGGAAACAATATAAGTCTGTTGTTCTCAGCTTTAACTTGAATAACAGTTACCTGGAGGACCTTTAAAACACAGATTGGTGGGCCTACCCCAGAATTTCTGATTCCATAGGACTGGGGTGGGGCCTCACAATTTGCATTTCTAGCAAGTCTCCAGTTGATGCTGATACTGCTGGTTCAAGAACTGTGCTTTGATGGCCACTGGTATAAAATATGAGTGCTCATAATTGATATGGTTCTGAGAGGGATGAGGCTGCTAGAGATAAGAATTTTCAGTGCAGTTTGACTTGGGCCGATCATTGAAAAAGGAGAAAAATGTAAATATGTATAGGTAAAGTAGGAAAATTATGAGTAGAAGAAAAAGCTTGAGCAAGTGCTCTGAGATAGGAATTAATGTGTACACGTGTGTATGTTGGAGGAGAAATTATGTGTATATGGTTTAGACTGTAAGACAAGTCTAGGGCAATGAGGATAAATACATTCTGAGTGCAATGAATGATTTTCTGTAACAACAACAAAAAAGTAAGGCAATAAAGCCACTAAATGGACTTAATACATCCTTTCTATTCAACTCAGTTTCCTTGTTAATAAAACAGCAGGCTTTGATTATGTATTAGTTATATAGAGACTGAAAAATATCACTGCTTTACTAGTGAAGATGTTAAGTGACATCAAAATCTCATATTATGGTTTTGATGATGCTGGCAGACACAAATCACATACACATACCTTATTGACAACTGGTGACATATGGGCAATTCTCTGAAGGATCACTTTGCTAACTATAGGATTGGAATCATTGATCCAGTTTGTGAAGAGGACCAAAAATTCTTCTGGGAAAGGGTCCCTGAAGTAGTTATTCAGAAGCTGAAAGAAAATAGTTAATAAGTTTATAAGGAAAGTAGAGGCTAAACTGCATGATTTCTATCATAAAAATCAAGATATTCTAGGTAAAACTAGAACGCAAATCTCACTAAAACATCAAATACATATATTTCAGTGCTCACAGCAGTGGGGAGAGACAGAAACCAGGATAGAAAAATAGATGCTTGTGCGTGTGTGTGTGTGTGTGTGTATTTTACATTTTCCTCCATTGTTGGAAACTCAGTGACCCAATTTAAATTTCCCCATCATACTGATTGTAGTCAGGTGGTGAGTTTCTTGACAGTGTATGTCTACATATGCTAAGAGGTGATAACCTACTGCAGGCCAGGCACTGCACTAATAAATAGAGATACAATGGTGAGCAAAACGGTAGCACCCTGTGACCCTGTGGAGCTTCCAGGCAAGCTAGAAAGACTGATACTATACTAGGTACTATTCTAATGAGACAGAATTTCTAATTGTAGTCAGTACTAGGAAAGAAAGCTACCAGCTGTCACAATACATCT
>NC_037677.1:37896480-37907523 GCF_003255815.1 Theropithecus gelada
GGTCTCGATCTCCTGACCTCGTGATCCGCCCGTCTCGGCCTCCCAAAGTGCTGGGATTACAGGCTTGAGCCACCGCGCCCGGCCCAAATCTCTTTATCTATTTGCCTGTTAATGGACATCTAGGTTGTTTCTGGTTTGAGGCTATTACAAATAATGGTGTTATGAACATTCATGTGCCAGTAAGTGTTTGTATGAACAACTACTTTCATTTTTCTCAGGTAAATATAAAGTTGTGGAATGACTGAATCATATGATAGCTATATGTTTATCTTTTTAGGATAGTGCCAAATTATTTTCCAAAGTTGTTATACTATTTTACAGTTTGCCCACAATGTATGTGAGCTCAAGTGACTATACATCCTTAATAACTCATGGTAGAATCAGTCTTTTCAGTTTTAGAAATTCTAATGGGTGTGTAGTGGCATCTCATTATAGTTTTAATTTACATTTCTTTAATAAGTATATATAGAACGTTATTTGATTTGCTTCTTTGCTATGTGTTCTTCTTTGGTAAAATGGCTATTTAAATCCATTTTTATTTTTTAATTTGGTTATCTTTTTTCTTAGAGAGTTTTTTTTTATTTCTTCTAAAAAAAGGGGGGTGGATACATGTGCAGTACGTGCAGGTTTGTTACATAGGTACACGTGTGCCATGGTGGTTTGCTGCACCTATTGACCCACCTTCTAAGTTCCTTGCCCTCACCCCCCACCCCCCACCCCCAACAGGCCCTGGTGTGTGTTGTTCCCCTCTCTGTGTCCATGTGTTCTCAATGCTCAACTCCCACTTAAGAGTGAGAACACGCAGTATTTCATTTTCTGTTCCTGTGCTAGTTTGCTGAAGATGATGGCTTCCGGCTTCATCCATCTCCCTGCAAAGGACATGATCTCATTCCTTTTTATGCCTGCATACTACTCCAGTGTATATATGCACCACATTTTCTTTGTCCAGTCTATCATGGATAGGCATTTGGGTTGGTTCCATGTCTTTGTCATTGTAAACAGTGCTGCAGTAAACATATGTGTGCACATGTCTTTATAGTAGAATGATTTATATTCCTTTGGGTATATACCCAGTAATGGGATTGCTGGTCAAATGGTATTCCGGCTCTAGAACCTTGAGGAATTGCCATACTGTTTTCCACAATGGTTGAATTAATTTACATTCCCACCAACAGTGTAAAAGCGTTCCTATTGCTCCACATCCTCTCCAGCATCTATTGTTTCCTGACTTTTGAATAATCACCATTCTGACTGGCATGAGATGTTATCTCATTGTGGTTTTAATTTGCATTTATCTGATGATCAGTGATGTTGAGGTTTTCTTCATATGTCTGTTAGTTGTGTAAATGTCTTCTTTTGAGAAGTCTCCGCTCATATCCTTTGCCCACTTTTTGATGGGGTTGTTTGTTTGTTTGTTTTTTCTTGTAAATTTGTTTAAGTTCCCTGTAAATTCTGCATATTAGACCTCTATCAGATGGATAAATTGCAAACATTTTCTCCCATTCTGTAGGTTGCCTGTTCATTCTGACAGTAGTTTCTTTTGCTGTGCAGAAGCTCTTCAGTTGAATTAGATCCCATTTGTCAATTTGGGCTTTTCTTGCAATTCCTTTTGGTGTTTTATTCATGAAGTCTTTTCCCATGCTTATGTCCTGAATGGTATTGCCTAGGTTTTCTTCTAGGATTTTCATGGTTTTGAGTTTTACATTTAAGTCTTAATCCATTTTGAGTTAATTTTTGTATAAGGTGTAAGGAAGGGGTCCAGTTTCAGTTTCTGCATATGGCTAGCCAGTTTTTCAAGCACCATTTATTAAATATGGAATTCTTTCCCCATTACTTGTTTTTGTCAGGTTTGTCAAAGATCAAATAGTTGTGGATGTGAGGTGTTATTTCTGAGGTCTCTGTTATGCTCCATTTGTCTATATGTCTGTTTTGGTACCAGTGCCATGTTGTTTTGGTTACTGTAGCCTTGTAGTATAGTTTGAAGTCAGGTAGCATGATGCCTTCAGCTTTCTTCTTTTTGCTTAGGATTGTCTTGGCTGTACGGGGCCTTTTTTGATTCCATACGAAATTTAAAATAGTTTTTTTTTTAATCATGTGAAGAATGTCAATGGTAGTTTGATAGGAATAGCATTGAATCTATAAATTACTTTAGGCAGTATGGCCATTTTCACAATATTGATTCTTTCTATCCATAAGGATGGAATGTTTTTCCATTTGTTTGTGTCCTCTCTTATTTCCTTGAGCAGTGGTTTGCAGTTCTCCTTGAAGAGATCACATCCCTTGTTAGCTGTATTCCTAGGTATTTTACTCTCTTTGTAGCAATTGTAAATGGGAGTCCATTCATGATTTGGCTCTTTGCTTGCCTATTGTTGGTGTAAAGGAATGCTTGTGATTTCTGCACATTGATTTTGTATTCTGAGACTTTGCTAAAGTTGCTTATCAGTTCAAGAAGTTTGTGGACTGAGATGATGGGGTTTTCTAAATATAAAATCATGTAATCTGTAAACAGAGACAACTTCCTCTCTTCCTCTTACAGAGTTTTGAGTGTCCTTTATGAACTTTGAATATGGGTCTTTTATCAGATATGTAGTTTGCAAATATTTTCTCCCAGTCTGTGGCTTAACTATTAACAGTATCTTTCAAAGAGCAGAAATACCTAATTTATCATTTATTTTCATTTATACTTTGATTATTGTATCTAAAAAATCTTTAGCTAATCCAAGGCCCCCAAATTTCTTTGAGTTTTATAGTTGTAGATTTTACATTTAGTTCTATTACTCACTTTGGATTAATTTTTGAATATGTATGAAGTATGGATCAAAGTTGTTTTTCTGCCTATACATATTCATTTTTTCCAAACACAATTTATTGAAAAGTTTGTGCTCACTCCTTTAAATTGCCTTTGAAACTTCATAAAAAATCAGCTGACTATATATATGGATTTATTTCTGGACTCTCAATTCTATTCTGCACAATGTTGAATAGAATAGAAGTAGTGATAGTACACATCCTTGTCTTGTTTCTGATGTTTCAGGGAAATCGTTCAGTATTTTACCATTACGTGTAGACATACCTCAAAAGATACTACAGGTTTGGTTTCAGATCATTGCAATAAAGTGATTATCACAATAAAGTAAGCCACATTAATTTTGTTGGTTTCCCAATGCCTATAGAATGTATATTTACACTATGCTATATTCTAGTAAGTATGCAATAGCATTATGTCTAAAAACATACATATCTTACTTAAAAACATTTTATTGCTACAAAATGCTAACAATCATTTAAGTTTTCACTGAACAGGTTCTCCTGGCTTGGATCTCCAGCAATCCCTCACCAGCGCTATTGAGCCAGTAGAATCTCTGCAACTCTCTGGGACAGAGCTCCCTGGGAGGGTGAGTTGCCATCTTTGCTGTCTTATAACCCTTACTGTCTCCAGGCTCTTGAGAGTCTGTGGGGACCAAAGACTGGTCTGAATTCCCAGCACAGAGCATTCCCGACATGAAAAAGTGGCTGGGCTATTTTCCACCCAGGTCTCAGTCCTTCTCCTCACTGGACACGGTCTCTTGACCTTGGACTCCAGCACAACCACCCTGCCCCCATCTGACCCTTCAATCAGAGGCAGCCCAGCATCTCTCTGAGTAGAAAATCCCAGAGTCAACCCACAACACCTCCACCACTGCAATTGCCGTGGCACTCCCCTAACAGCCCTTGGGCTGGGGGAAGGAACAAAGGGCCTAATCACTATGTGGGCACCTCCAACACACTCCAGCCACAAGAGGAAAAGGAGTCTAACCCTTATTCCCTGGAAATACCCAACCCCCACTCCTCACCAGGCAGGGCCCCTGGCTCATAACTGCAGAATGGTCACCCACAACCATGGCTGAGCATGTCCATTGGTAAGTGGCCTGGAGTCTCCCTGGGGAAAGGCTCCCAGAGGTATTTGACAACCTCTGTGCCATTGCCACAGCAGAGTTCTATCCCTGCTGCCCTCAATTTGGGGAAGAAATGAGCCTGAGGGCTACACCAGAGCTTATAGCACACCACAGTCACCATAGGAAGAGGAGACCAATCTTTCCACCTGGAGAGTCCTTGAACCCCTGCTCTCCAACAAGCACAACCCCAAGCTCATACCAGCAATTTAGCTATCCTACCCTACTGGCTGAACAATCTCAGTAACAGCAGCTCCGTGTTTCTTGGAAGTAGAGCTCATGCGAGCAACTGAAAACTCCTCTACCACTGCCTCTGCAGTGGTACTACCCCTCCTACCCTTGGACTAAAGAAGGAGCAAAGACTGTAAGTACCTAATCTGCACCTCCAGCAAGCTACAATCAACCCAAAGAGAGGGGACCAGTCTGTCTCCCAATGGTTCTACTTGATGCTCCCTGCTTATCACCAGGCCGGGAACTCCTAGCTTGGGCCCACAGCACAGACCTTCAATCCTGGGTTGATTACACTGAGCAATTACTGACCTGTATCTCTCTGGTGTGGAGCCTCCAGAAGTCAAGCAAAAGACTGTTGGCCACAATCACTGCCGAGGTTCCTTTCTCTGCTGCCTCCAAGTTAGGGAGGAAATATAAACTTTGAAATCACCCCAGAGTTGTGATAGGCATCCCGGAAGTGCCAAGCCATGATCTATAGCCAACACTCAAGTGGGAAAGGAGCCCATGGTTTCAGGGTACTGAGAAGGAGCATAGCTGCTACTGTAAGGAAATATAGGGGAGCCACAACTGAGCAAGAGTCTACCAACTGACCACTGTGCCTAAGTGCCATTGACCAGATCACACCCTAAAACCTCAACACCAAAATATCTCACTAACATACCCTACCATGAAACCAAAGATGAGAAGTCAGATACAAATACAGACCCTGCACAAAGCTCAGCCCTGTAAAGACATCCCAAAAAGAAGTCTGCTGACTATACTCAATCTTCACTGCAGTTAAAGGAATACCCTCATGCAGAGCTGAGAAAGAACCAGTAACTCAAATAGCTAGAGTGTTTTATGTCCTCCAGATGACTGAAATAGTTCTCCAACAAGTGTTCTTAACCAGGTTGGATTGACGGAAATGACAGAAATATAATTCAGAATATGGCTACGGATGAAGATTACTGAGATTCAGAAGAATAGCAAAACCCAATCCAAGGAAACTAAGACTCACAATAAAATGATACAGGAGCTGACAGATGAAATAGCCAGATTAAAAAAACCTAACTGGCCCAATAGAGCTGAAAAACACACTACAAGAATTTCACAATGCAAATGCAAGTATTAACAGCAGAATAGACCAAGCTGAGGAAAAATATCATGAAACTTGAAGCCTGGCTCTCAGAATTAAGGTAGTCAGAAAAAAANTTGAACTGATAAGCAACTTTAGCAAAGTCTCAGAATACAAAATCAATGTGCAGAAATCACAAGCATTCCTTTACACCAACAATAGGCAAGCAAAGAGCCAAATCATGAATGGACTCCCATTTACAATTGCTACAAAGAGAGTAAAATACCTAGGAATACAGCTAACAAGGGATGTGATCTCTTCAAGGAGAACTGCAAACCACTGCTCAAGGAAATAAGAGAGGACACAAACAAATGGAAAAACATTCCATCCTTATGGATAGAAAGAATCAATATTGTGAAAATGGCCATACTGCCTAAAGTAATTTATAGATTCAATGCTATTCCTATCAAACTACCATTGACATTCTTCACATGATTAAAAAAAAAACTATTTTAAATTTCGTATGGAATCAAAAAAGGCCCCGTACAGCCAAGACAATCCTAAGCAAAAAGAAGAAAGCTGAAGGCATCATGCTACCTGACTTCAAACTATACTACAAGGCTACAGTAACCAAAACAACATGGCACTGGTACCAAAACAGACATATAGACAAATGGAGCATAACAGAGACCTCAGAAATAACACCTCACATCCACAACTATTTGATCTTTGACAAACCTGACAAAAACAAGTAATGGGGAAAGAATTCCATATTTAATAAATGGTGCTTGAAAAACTGGCTAGCCATATGCAGAAACTGAAACTGGACCCCTTCCTTACACCTTATACAAAAATTAACTCAAAATGGATTAAGACTTAAATGTAAAACTCAAAACCATGAAAATCCTAGAAGAAAACCTAGGCAATACCATTCAGGACATAAGCATGGGAAAAGACTTCATGAATAAAACACCAAAAGGAATTGCAAGAAAAGCCCAAATTGACAAATGGGATCTAATTCAACTGAAGAGCTTCTGCACAGCAAAAGAAACTACTGTCAGAATGAACAGGCAACCTACAGAATGGGAGAAAATGTTTGCAATTTATCCATCTGATAGAGGTCTAATATGCAGAATTTACAGGGAACTTAAACAAATTTACAAGAAAAAACAAACAAACAAACAACCCCATCAAAAAGTGGGCAAAGGATATGAGCGGAGACTTCTCAAAAGAAGACATTTACACAACTAACAGACATATGAAGAAAACCTCAACATCACTGATCATCAGATAAATGCAAATTAAAACCACAATGAGATAACATCTCATGCCAGTCAGAATGGTGATTATTCAAAAGTCAGGAAACAATAGATGCTGGAGAGGATGTGGAGCAATAGGAACGCTTTTACACTGTTGGTGGGAATGTAAATTAATTCAACCATTGTGGAAAACAGTATGGCAATTCCTCAAGGTTCTAGAGCCGGAATACCATTTGACCAGCAATCCCATTACTGGGTATATACCCAAAGGAATATAAATCATTCTACTATAAAGACATGTGCACACATATGTTTACTGCAGCACTGTTTACAATGACAAAGACATGGAACCAACCCAAATGCCTATCCATGATAGACTGGACAAAGAAAATGTGGTGCATATATACACTGGAGTAGTATGCAGGCATAAAAAGGAATGAGATCATGTCCTTTGCAGGGAGATGGATGAAGCCGGAAGCCATCATCTTCAGCAAACTAGCACAGGAACAGAAAATGAAATACTGCGTGTTCTCACTCTTAAGTGGGAGTTGAGCATTGAGAACACATGGACACAGAGAGGGGAACAACACACACCAGGGCCTGTTGGGGGTGGGGGGTGGGGGGTGAGGGCAAGGAACTTAGAAGGTGGGTCAATAGGTGCAGCAAACCACCATGGCACACGTGTACCTATGTAACAAACCTGCACGTACTGCACATGTATCCACCCCCCTTTTTTTAGAAGAAATAAAAAAAAACTCTCTAAGAAAAAAGATAACCAAATTAAAAAATAAAAATGGATTTAAATAGCCATTTTACCAAAGAAGAACACATAGCAAAGAAGCAAATCAAATAACGTTCTATATATACTTATTAAAGAAATGTAAATTAAAACTATAATGAGATGCCACTACACACCCATTAGAATTTCTAAAACTGAAAAGACTGATTCTACCATGAGTTATTAAGGATGTATAGTCACTTGAGCTCACATACATTGTGGGCAAACTGTAAAATAGTATAACAACTTTGGAAAATAATTTGGCACTATCCTAAAAAGATAAACATATAGCTATCATATGATTCAGTCATTCCACAACTTTATATTTACCTGAGAAAAATGAAAGTAGTTGTTCATACAAACACTTACTGGCACATGAATGTTCATAACACCATTATTTGTAATAGCCTCAAACCAGAAACAACCTAGATGTCCATTAACAGGCAAATAGATAAAGAGATTTGGGCCGGGCGCGGTGGCTCAAGCCTGTAATCCCAGCACTTTGGGAGGCCGAGACGGGCGGATCACGAGGTCAGGAGATCGAGACCATCCTGGCTAACACGGTGAAACCCCGTCTCTACTAAAAAATACAAAAAACTAGCTGGGCGAGGTGGCGGGCGCCTGTAGTCCCAGCTACTCGGGAGGCTGAGGCAGGAGAATGGCGTAAACCCAGGAGGCGGAGCTTGCAGTGAGCTGAGATCCGGCCACTGCACTCCAGCCTGGGCGGCAGAGCGAGACTCTGTCTCAAAAAAAAAAAAAAAAAAAAAAAGAGATTTGGGTATGTACATATAATAGAATAGTATTATTCACTGTAAAAAGGAACAAACTATTAATATGTACAAAAACATGGATGAATCTCAGTAGTTTTGCTGAGTGAAAGAAGCCAACCCCCCTCCACCCCCAAAAAAGAGTACATACTGTATGATCCACTTATATAAAATTAGAAAGTACCAACTTGACAGAGAGCAGATGACAGGAAGTGGATCAGTGGTTGACTTGGAGTCAGAGGATGGGTACAGGGAGTAAGTGTGAGGGGTTACAAAAGGGCATGAGGAAACTTTTGGAGGCAATAGATATGTTCATTTTTTTTCCCTGTGGTTTATTATTATTGAGTTTATAGATACACAAAAACTTACCAAGTTGTTCACCTTAGATATGTTATATGGGCTGGGCATGGTGGCTCACACCTGTAATCCCAGCAATTTGGGAGGCCTGGGCGGGCAGATTACTTGAGCCCAGGAGTTGGAGACCAGCCTGGGCAACATAGTGTGACCCTATCTCTACAAAATATGTGTATTTTTAATTAGCTGGGCACTGTGGCATGTGCCTGCAATCCCAGTTACTGGGAAGGCTGAGGTGAGAAGATCACTTGAGCCCAGGAGGTCAAGGCTCCAGTGAACCCTGTTTTTACCACTGGACTTCAACCTGGGTGACAGAGCAAGATCCTGGCTCAAAAAAGACAAAAAACAAAAACAAAATCAGTAAATAAATGTCAATTATATCTCTACAGAGCTATTTAAAAACAAACAAAATCATTTAAAGCTCACCTTCTCCGGAACTGAAATTTTCTGCACCTGAAGTTTTTCCTGAGTACTTCTGGATTCTCTGGTCTACCACTCAGCTCATTTCAGATGCCTCCGAGTCTACTCTCCCTGCCAATAGACCCTCCAGCTTAGCATTAGCTTTTCCAGCACACTGAACCATGCATTTGATGGTCTATATGTATTTGTTATCTTGTCAGGCTATTATTAAAAGTATTTGTCCTTCATTCATATGTCACATGGACTCTCTTAAACACTTTATGAATTCTGTGTGAGTGCCATAATATTTTATGAGACTAAACTATGAGCAGAGAGTTAAATATTCAGAAAACATCAGATCTCCCGAACTGGGCAGGAAAAGAAAATTGGAAATAGTAATGTCATAGAACAAACCAGTGATCAAATAACCTTAAACTATTTTTCTTAACACAGCGGATATTAGAACAAATAAGCCTACAAACGATAAAAGTTACAGCCTCCAGTTTCCTTCTTCTGATGTAGAATTTCCACCCAAGGAGTTTCGACAAGACAAAAGCAAAATTGCTCAGGTAATTTAGCCCCCACTTTTGCCAAGGGCTTTTGTTTATATGTATTATTACTCTTAGTAGCAATTTATTTCAACAAAGTTTATGTTGTTAGTAGTTTTTCATTTTTTTAAAACTCAGTGCGGTAAAATGTAAATGATTATAGACCATTTGGTTTTCTGATTTTCAACTCTATTAATAATTATGCCAATTATTCCCAAATATAGTAATTTGTATTACTTAATCCTTATAGAAAGCAAATGAGGTTTTCCTAGTTACACTTCTTTTTGTTTGGCCAACAAATAGTTCACTAAAAATGGAGAATTTCTGCTTATTTAGAAAAATTAACAAAGCAGTTAACAGACTTTCCAATACTATCATAATTTACTCTGCAAACATAATGACACTGTGATTTTGATTTTGTTTAAGTGTTATTAAGTGAAAAATTAAAATTAAAAAAGCCTATATGATAAATCTCAGTACCAAGTAAGTTGTGTTTACACTGTCTCAATCCTTGGGAGAACCGTGAGGCTCTATAGCTATATATGCTCCCTCACCTTATTCAAACTACATAGGTTTAGCCATAGGCTCCAGAAGTTGCACAGCACTGGGGCCCAGGCTGGGCTTTCCAGCACCTTCCAGATAGGTTTAGCCATAGGCCCCAGAAGTTGCACAGCACTGGGGCCCAGGCTGGGCTTTCCAGCACCTTCCATCCACACGCATTGAGCCAGTGGCTCAGCAAAACTTTTGGGGAAGCCCTTTAGGTCAGCTCATCTCTTGGGGTAGGAGGATCTAGGGGTTCCTCTTAAAACTATATGTATAAAGCAGTGTCTTCTTCCATGGCTGAGATGGGTGGAATTGTGGGAGGCTGAGGATACGCAGAAGCAATACATCTAACATGATATGGTCAAAAATACTGCATAGGTGTCTTAAATATGTAGAAGCCCTATGGTACATCTTTCCAAAACCAAAAATTATTCTTTCCCACCTCCTCTCAAAATTTTCAAGCCTGGTTGACCATGTTCATTTACATAAAGAAACCAGGCATCTGTTTAAGTTTACTAGCAAATCTTCCCTCATTCTTCCATCCTCCACTTTACTATCCTGGAATTGAAATCCTGAGTACCATGACTGGGCTAGTGAACCTCAGACCAGCAGTCTGTTGGGGTTTCTTCTAAGCTGTTCATGAAACTTATCATCACAGCCTCTAGGTTGGCGTCCTTGCTCATCGGAGTTTAATATCTATCAGGTGTAAAAATCCTTGGGCTTGGGGGAGGTGCCCTGGGTCCTTGTGTTCGTGACCTGTTATTCATTTCCCAATTGTGAGACCAAAGCAAGCCCAGCACTACATGCAGGAGCAGTAGCTGGAAAACCTGGAGCTGGGACTTCCAGTAGTAGATGGAATAGGTAAATTGAGAGAATACAAGATTGTAGAAACAAGACCAAGAGGACCATAGCCAAAGACAAAGTTCAAAGCATGCAAATAGGAGTAGAAGCAGCAAGATTGCTAACCATGGAAGCTGGAAGCAAAACACCATTAAATGGGAAGGCTGGATAGAAAAACAAAATGAAAAACAATTCCCAAACCATGACACTCTTGTTTAATATAGTGGTTGGTTGTAAGAGAGGACACTGTTTTGCAAAGGATCCACAGAGAGCCACAAAGTGTTATTAACTTATATATATATATATATATATATATATATATATATATATATATATAT
>NC_037677.1:37907533-37920868 GCF_003255815.1 Theropithecus gelada
TATATATATATATATATATATATATATATATATATATATATATATATGTTCATACCAAATAAACTAGTAGTCTCATTCATGGGAATTTATAGAAAGAAATAACTCGAAACAACACCACTATTTGTGAGAAGAGCTTCTTCACAGATTTTTTAAAGTATATGCCAAACACAGGAATAAATGAAAATCTGTGGACTGTTAAGTTAATAGTATGTTATGCAAACATTCAAGCAAGTGGCATCAAGAACATGTAACAACATGGTGTAACAGTGTAGCAGTAAGAAGCAGGGGGAGATAAAAATGACCTCTGAAGAGCCCAGCTGATCCTGTGTGATTGGTGTATTTCTGGAGAGTTATGTGTAGATAATATTTTACAAAGCAAACCTATCATTTTATATAATCTACTATCACACCTTCACCTGTACATGACAGAAACTTCTAACACTAGCTCTAAGTTTCACTGGGAATTGCTTCTTCTACAACTTTTTAGATAGATACTAAAGTAAATTTTTTGTTGAGCAAGCAAATATTCAAAAAGAGAATATTCTACCTTCCACCATTTAAAAAAAAATCCAGTGTCATATAATTAAATCTGGCTTTCTTAAAGTACAGCAAACTATTTATGATATTCAGCCCACCTCTCCAATCCTTGGTTAACCTCCTCTAATTTTCTTCCATAGCTTTCCAAGATTCCCATCCGTCACCCCTCTGCCCAGTGGGAAAGGCGCTAGTGATCATCAGTTCTCACTCAGACCTTAGTCTTAGTTCTGCCTTATGACCAAAAAGCAATACTCCATCCCTTTAAAGACAGTGCAGAAAAACTTTTATTGGTGAGATTGGGTATCCTCTGTACTTGGGAGAATGACTATTTTTCCCCCGTATAAAGGCAAAAGGAGAAAATTTGGCTCGTTTATCTTTCTTTAATTGAGAAATCTATAATCAATGTGATTTTGTTCAAATTTTACAATCCACGGAGAGTCCTCTAACTTTAACAAGGGATTATTTGAATTGTAGTTCTTGCACCTCGATCATGGACATAAAGGCCTTTTATTTCTTTCTGTTTCCTGATCCCTTTCTGTAAAAGAGGAAAGTCCATGCCTTTGAGTTCGCTTGACTTCCTTACCCTGTCCCCTCCTGCATCTTCTGCTTTCTTCATACTTGTTTCTGATCTGAGTAAACTCATTTCCAAAACTGAAGAAATTCATGATAATGTTTGAACAGCTGAATTGCTTTAAAATCAGAAGAAAAAAATTAAATATAATTTCACTTGGATTATAGTCATTTTTGTACCAACATTGTTGTAAAATATAATTTTTAATATTTTTTCATGGAGGAAGGAGACTCCAATGAGATGTATATGGACCATGGAAGTCTTGTGGCGCTGCCTGGCTCTTGAGCATCTGCCACCATGTCTGAGTTTAGCTGTCTTATGTTGGTGTGAGTAAGCCCTAAGGTCATGACTATCCTTTGTGGTTGCAGAGAGTAGGGCAAACCTTACTGCCTTCCCTGCTGACTGACTTTGTGTGGAGTCTCCTGATGAAACTCTCTTCACCTGATGATAAAATCGCATCTGATGCAGCATCCATACTGAAATTTACTCTGGAATTTCATGCCGAGAAGGTCACCAGGGTAAGATACTTGACAATAAACAGGAGAGCACAGGGTTTACTTTCTAATGTGCATTTTTGCCTTTGTTGTATGTCCACTTCTTTTTATATGTACTTCTTGTCATTGTTCATTATATCACTTTAATATAATGAGGCTTTAGGTTTTTAAAATTTTACTTAGAGATAGGGTCTTGTTCTGTGGCTCAGGCTGGAGTGCAGTGGTGAAACCTTGGCTCATGGCAGCCTCAAACTCCTGGGCTTAAGCAATCCTCCCACCTCAGCCTCCTAAGCAGCTGGGGCTACAGGCATGTACCACCACACCCAGCTAACTTTTTAAATGAATTTTTGTAAAGATGGAGGTCTTGCTATGTTGCCCAGGCTGGTCTCAAATTCCTGGGTTCAAACAACCCTCCCACCTTGGCCTCCCAAAGCACGAGGGTCACAGGCATGAGCCACAATGTTGGCCTGAGGATTTTTTGTGTGAAATATTTCAAGCATACGAACAATTTTAGAGAGTAGGTAATGAATGCTTATCCACCAGTCATATTACATCATAATATTTTGCCATATTTGCTTTCAAATTTTTAAAGAAATACGTTAATGCAATAAAATAGTATAGCTGTAATATAAATCCCCTGTGTATCCCTTAAGGAAAGATTTCAAAGACCCTCAGCTTGCCATAGAGCTGGCTACATAATTTGTGGGGCTCAGTGCAGAATGAAATCTGGGACTGCTTCCTCACAACATAGGAAATAATGTCATTAAATGTGTAAGCACATGCAGTGTTTGCCTTTCCTCCACAGTCTCTCTCTCTCAATTCTTCATGCTGGTTTTATTTGCTATTTAATGTCTTTCTAAGCAAAAAGAACATTTAACATTTTTTAGTCATGAGCAGATTTTACTATCCATACATATATTGTGCAATGCCAGTTACAAAGGTAAACATAGGAGCATTTAGCTCATGCGCAGAATCACCAAAATAATGCTATTTGTGTTTCACAGCTCACACATGCATATGTATTAAATTCTTTCCGAAAGGATGGAAACACTCCATAAGACTAGCTCAACTTCTAAAATTTCACTTTTTATCATTCACATATCCTACCAACGTTCTCTACCCTCAGCTTACTGATGAGTAAGGAAAGCCTGAAAGGAAAATAATTCATGGGCTACCCTTTCTGTTTCCTTCTATGTCATTTTCAGACTAAGTGGGAATTTTTAAAGTAGGTTACAGTTTCAATAAGATGCTTATCTTGTTTTCCCACTGAGCTTCACATCCTGGGTCCCCTGGAATTTTGTGAACACCGTATGTGAAGGGGACCATAGGAACAATGGCAGACTCACTTATTGTATCTCCTCTGCTCCACTGTCCCATGGGATTTGATTTACAAAATACAAAGATAAAATTGTTTAAAAGTTCAAGGTGATAGTGGCAGAGCTTTAAACAAAGTAAGGGTACCTTCTCAGCATGGAGCCTTGCGCAAACACATAGGTCACAGGCCCATGAAACCAGCCCTGATGGTGACATGAGGAACGAACCTCCAGCTCCCTCTCCTGACACAGGAGTGCAAGGTGACTGAAAATAATCTGAGAAGTCTTACTCAAATTCCTAGAGCAGGAAAGGGGAGGCGATGCTTTATATAGAACTCTCAATGCTGCTGCAGATGGGAGCATTCTGTAGGGCAAACACAATCACAGGGAAAGGTGAAGGGCAAAAGTCATCTTACAAAATAGAGTTCTCTTCTAGTGAAGTGGGAAAGAGCACTTGAAGGAAGGCGAGATGAAGCCTTACCAAGTCCCTGAGAGGAAGAGAGACCAAACAGAAAACTAGATGTGTAAAACTAGCCTCTGCTACAGTGAAATCTCTAACCACAGAAAAAAAATGAACAAAATGGGCTCCTCAATTTATGACCCAACCCCAGCTCCCACAAGCAACTGGACTACTGAACACAGTGGATTCTTGTCTTAGATGGGGTTGGGTTCTAACAAGAGTTATAAGGCTAAAAATATCCCTAAAAATCCCCTAAATTCCATATATAGTATATGGGCTTATAATCTCTAAATAATCCTAACACATCAACTATTTCATCAAAATTGAAACAGACTATCATTTTTACAACTGGACATAAATTGGCACAAATTTCTATAATTAAGCACCCAGTGACATAGGTGGCTTGCTTTAGAGGTATCTGCATTTAAAATAAGAAGAAGACAACTAGAAGAAGCTCTAAATCCTATAGTTAAAAAGGTCTATGGAAAAGAGTAGTTTGATATCTCTCATTTCTTGCTCACATTGGAACCTATGTGGTTGGAAAAGTACCCTGCACTTTTTAACATTTTATTTATAATTTGTTCTTTGGTTTGCCATAGAAAGTTGTACAGATAACTGAACTGTATATGATGTGACTGCAGGGTAATGTAAATTTGCATTAACTAATTTTTCAGCTTATAATCTCTGTTAGTCTAAAATTTATGATCCAGGATCACAAGAAATATTTAAGAAGAAAAAAATGCAAAGGATTATTTTCAAGATAAGAAGTGAGATGATCTGGGTGGATTAAATTTGATATTGAATACACAACCACTGATTTGAGACAAATTTCAGATCCAGCTAGAACTCTCCTTGTTCAAGAATGAGTAAAAAGGCGGAAAAATGAAATTAACATGGGACCTATGAGTAGAGTTTGCAAGATTATGGGTTGGTGTTTACCATTCTGGGTCATTCCTCCGACACATCATTCATCCCTTCAATATGTGGATTCAAATCATCTTTAACTTTCAAACGTTTCTTTGAAGTATACACTGTAGTTCCATTGCTATTCTGTTCCATTATTTTGATTTTCTTCTTTAAGTACTTGAATTATATGTATGTTTCCTATACTGAGTTTATATTTCTTATATAATGAGTTCAACCCTCCCAAAATAAACTTTGAAAGAAATGGGCATTTTCCTGCTATTCATAAATGCACAGATTTAGTCTTCATCCAAATGAATATTTTGCATTGTGTAGTAACACATATAAATATGCTTTCTACTAATGCTTATTTGTATGTTAGTTGCTGCCTTGATAATTCTGAGAAAAAGTGAATTCTTATATCCAAGAAATGCCTTGGTTTAGAGGTGACCATGGAACAGGAGATTCTTGTTTACCTGTGGAATTTCTCTTCCAGGTGTCTAAGATTGTGGATACTATTTATAGGCAATTGTGTGATAACAATTGTATGAAGGATGTTATGTTGCGGGTTATCACTTTGTTATCACGTACTTCACCCAAGAAGGTCATCTTTCAACTTATGGACTACTCAGTTCCAGCAGACGAGTAAGGCCCCCCAACCCTTTGTCCCCTTCCATGAGGACTTGTTCACAGGCTCCACTGTCAGATGGACCTGGGTTTAAACTCTCAACCTACCATAGTCAGGTCTGGTTTCTTTTTTCTGAAAGAGAAAAATGTATTTGTGCATCATGTGGGATGATTGTAAGACTTAAATAATATCATATGTGTTATGCATATCTTTGTATAATACCTAAAACACAGTAGGCCCACAAGAAGTGACCAATGTCACTATTATTTATCTGAGGTTTTAAATTGTATTATGTTGCATATCCCAGAGGAACAAACCTCTCCTCAATGTGATAATGGATTTTTATTCCCATTTGTGAATTTACTCATTTTTGTTGAGAAAATAAATTTGTACATGTAGTGTTTTTTCTTGTTTATGAAGGACAGACATAAGATATTTCTACATCCCAATAATAAGCATTAAAATTGGGAGTCCTGTGTCCTTTAACTGTTAGACTGAAATTTATGATCCAGGATCACAGGAGAAGTTTAAGAAGAAAAAAATACAAATGCGAGCTTATGGGACAATATGAACCTAACAGGCACATTAGAAGAGTTTAGAAAAATCACACCACTCCATTTCTACAATTTGCATAAACATTGGAAATCAAGGTACTACTTCCTACCATGAACAGTGTAAAAGGCGGAGAGTTTTATTATGAAGAGGACTTGGGCTTTGGAAACAAATGAATCTGTTTCCATCAACTTTGACGCTTACATTTTATGTGACGTTGTGGAAGTTCGATAAAACTCCCCGAGGCTAAATTTCCTTATCTAGAAAATGAGGAAAGTTCTATCTATAAATGTGTTATGTAGGTTAGTTAATGTCTGTGAAAGGGCACTGAAATAAACAAAAGTCTAAATAAATCACATAACTTTATTTTTCAGACTGAAAGATTGTATTTATTTAGGAAGCTTTAACTCACAAAGTATTTTACTATTCATAAAATTCCTAGAAAGATCTTCATAAGACAATATACTCATTCAGGAACTAAGCACCCACTTTGTATAAAGTATTACTGGCCCTGAAGCATTTTGTTGAGGAGAGGAAATATATTCACATGCATACAAGATAAAAATTGCCAATAAATCTGGTACAAGCAATATGTGCTCAGGAAGTACAGAAAGCAGGCATAATTTTTTAGGTGAACTTAACCAAAGCTGCTACCAGCAGGTCTAATTCTATCTGAGGACCGAGGTAGAAAAGGCCAGGACATGGAGTGAAACTAAACCAAAGAAACACATGGAACATTTGCTCAGCCAAGAGGTATGAACAAGAAATAAGACAAGGAGACACGGCATATGACAGTTGATGTCTATGTGATTCTAAGTGGGACCTGGAGCAGGTGGGTAGTGGGTGCTACAGAGCTGGGTATTTCCATATTCCAAGCGATCAGGCACCCAAATGATGAACCTGAACACAGAAAGACTGAGCAATAAGTGTCAGAACCCAGCATGAATTGGCAAGGTCTCAGAAATACATCGGTGCAGAGGTGTACAGCAGTTTGTAAGATAAGCAACAGTAAGACTAACCTTGAAGAGTGTTGAGTACATAGGAAAAGGAGCCAGGGGACTGGAGATTGAGAAGCCAGGATTTTAATAGCATCTGTGTCACTCATTGTGTGACATTTGACAAGATGGCTTACTCTTCTGTGCTCAGTTTTGTTTTTATTTTTGTTATTTAATTAGTTGATTTTTTATTTAGGGTTTTTTTATTTTTATATTGATCTA
This sequence comes from Theropithecus gelada, assembly GCF_003255815.1. Taxonomy (NCBI): domain Eukaryota; kingdom Metazoa; phylum Chordata; class Mammalia; order Primates; family Cercopithecidae; genus Theropithecus; species Theropithecus gelada. Next base: position 37,914,209 of record NC_037677.1, read on the forward strand.
CTTATTAATTTGTATTCCCATGCCAGTTTTTAAATATTCTATTATTTCTGAACAAACAAAGTCATAAGGCAGGAGTAGCAGAGGAAGTATAGAGTGCAGAAAGCTGATCAGTTCTTGACAGTGAGCTAGACAGATATTTAAATAGCAGTAGAAATGAATTTGCAGACCAGACTGGTATTTTCCATAAGGTTTTATTTAAATCCTTTCTCTGTTTTCTAGGATAAGAGGCTTATGGGATCATTTGGAAATAGGAATCTCAGTTTGCTTTGGACAGGTCTGCAGTGTCTTTGCTATATAAAAATGTAAAACCAAGACTCTTTTCCTGATTCTTGTTATTCTATCAAGTAGGACATAACAAACACGATTCTCATTGTGTGGGGCGGGGCTGTGTTTGCAGCACTCTGATACAGATGTGGCAGGCGGCGGGTTCTGAGGCAAGCGTGGCCCCTCATGTGCTGAAGACAATCTTATTGATACTGAAAGGAAAACCTGGGGAAATGGAGGACACCCTAACGAAAGGAAAACGTCTCTCTCCTGATGTTACCAACTTAATGCCTTTGGCGGTAAATAACACGATGAGTGTTTCTTCTTCTCAGTATTGTTTTCCTGATTATGAAAAATCCCTATCTGCCCACAGACTCAATCATACTTTCTTAACACAGTCCTCTTCTCATGCATCCATTCATGCAACACATATTTATTGAGTGTCTATTATGTGCTATGCCCTATTATGGAGTTTACATTTTGGTAAGAAACACAGACAATGAACAAATAAATGTCATGTAAGTCAGATGGTATAAAGCTTAAAAGAGATATATAGTGGTGTGGAGGAAAGAAAGGGACTGGCAAGATTTAGGTGAGTTGGTCAGGGCAGACCTCTCTGCTGAGCTGGCATCTAATCAGAGACCTGAATCAGGTGAGGATGTGATCCTTTCATATATCTGAGTTAGAGAGTTCTAGACTGAGAGAAGGGAAAAGTCTCGTATTGATGGACACTTACCTAGTATGTCAGCAAATACAAGGAGGCCAAAGAATCTGAGTGAATTGGGCAAGGGAGATGAAAGCATAGGAGATATGAGAGAAGTAGCCATTGGCTACATCATATAGGCATTTGTAGCCATGTAAAGACCGAATCTCATTTGTGTCCATCATTTTATTCTCCTGAAAACCAAAATCACCACTCCGGGGAGTAAAGTCTTACAGAGACAGTGTATTATAAAGTTGGCATTGCTTCAAAAATGTGATATGTTGGAATATGTATTTCTACAATGCCAATTACAATCCCTAAAGGCAAAATCCTGAACACCATAATCCTGAATATTGAAATTCCAAAATATCAAAATCCCAAAAGTCTAAAATTTCTATCATCTAAATTGAATTCTATCATCTAATTGAATTCCTGCACTGCAGGCATCAGTTTTAAATGTGTTTCCACTTGAAAGAGGTCCAATAAAAACCTATACTGAATAAGCCAAATAAATTTGGAAAAGAATAGTAGAAGAACACTTTTATTTTTCTTGTACTAGAAAGGGGGTTTTCTAGTTAACCCTTTAGTGAACAGCAAGTTTCTGATTGTAGGGATCAGATTTTCTGATCAAGAATCAAAATACGGGCTGTTGACAACTTGACAGACTAAGACTACTTCAAGTTGCGACTGACCCAGAAACTACACTCTTTGTGGTCTATGGGGCCTTGGTGCTTTTATAACAGAATCTCATTTGCAAATAGATTTCAGGGGCACATGCTGTGTAAAAGTGTAGCACATCTGTACCCTGCAAGTTGTCACAAGCTGAATGTCACTCTAAGGATATCTAAGAAGTAACTTTGGATCTTCTTACTCAAACAAAGTGGGGTCCACAGACAAGCAGCAACAGCATTAGCTGAGAGTTAAAAATTCAGAATCCATGGCCCACCTTAGACCTACTGAATCAGAATCTGTATTTTCCCAATATCCCCAGGGTGATCTGTTTGCACGTTGCAGTTTTAGAAGCACTGGTTTCGAAGACCAACCAGGAATCTTAAAATGGAAACTTTCTCATGTTATCCTTAGCCATTCTGCCCTTACTGATCTGATCCAGTCCACCATGTCAGGACAAGTGTGAGGCTGTCCACCACCCAAATGTGTTTTGGAGAATGTGAATGGCATAGTGAATCAGAGATAACCACCTCTTTTCCTGAGTAATCCAGGGCGGTCCCAAACTCTCATCAGCATTACAGCATTCAAAGAAAAAGCTTGGTCCAAAACCACAAAGATGACCTGTATGCAGCCATCTTGGACTGAGCACTAAATTTTTATTTCCTCTCCCTTTAGTCGAGAATTGGTGGGAGCTCACACTAAAATAGGGCATTCTGTTCTGTGGCAAAGGATGGGAGAGACAGGAAAGAGAAGTGACATTAAGGAAAGAGATGTTGACAGGGATCCAGTTATATGTAATTCTCCACAGTATGTGTAGAATTCATAGTGGGACTACAATTTATTTAGGGACTATTAAAGAGTATCTTTCTTTCTATCTGGGAGGTACAAAATAGAATAATGTTTCTCTCTTTGCCACTATTAGCATAGTGTTTTCTTCTTTGCTATTTCAGTGCCTTATTCTCTTTTACAGAACTCTCAGTGAATATAACTTTCCACAGTTTCCGGAGACTCTGCGTTATCTCTATAAGCTCTCAGTAGAAGGTCCTAGAAGGTCAGAAGACCGTGTCATCGTAGTAATATTCCTCACCGAAGTGAGTTTTGTAGACTGTGAACAGCTGTGTTCTCATTTCCTTTTCTTACCCAAATTTAAATCAAAATTCCAGTTTCTCATATTTCTCCCTCTGAATGTTGGTCCTTACCAAGGCTTAAGATCATGAATGTCCTTACCAAGACTTAAGATCATGAATGATATCTGAAGTTGGATGGGGAGAGGTGTGGGGTTAGATCTGGGTTATGGAAGAGTTGTCCCTTCAGCTTTCACCAGCAGTTGGTTTTTCTCTGTTTCTAGGGGTGTGAATTTTTACAAACACTAATTATATTTTAGTACCAGTTTATATATTTCTGCATGATTGTTAAAGTATATTGAGGGATAATTGAGTTTAATAAAGATGGCAGTTAACATCTGGGATCTAGGCAGTACTTCCGACCATCTAGGGGGAGAAAGGAACTGGCTGAGTAACTGGGTAAAATGAAGATGTAGAACCATATTACTTTGTATATGAATATTGTGCCATGTATTGTAATACTATAATGGAATCAAGCAAATTGACAAACTCTTGTTTACAAAAAATAAAGGCTTTATAACCTGAAATTATCAGAGTCAAATCTATTTTTTTTCATAAAAATAGTAATATAATAGGCATGTATTACCTAAGGTGAAGTGCCCAATATTTTCAAAATTTGAGGTGACTTCAAACATCATAGTAAAATGGTTAATTAATTATGAAAAGTGTACTATTATACTATACCATCTACTTCTAAAGCTTTCAAAAGTATGCATAAATTTAACTGAACATTGCAATAGGCATCAATGATTTCAGATATGCTTAGTCTATTTTGACCTCTCGTTAATTTTACTATGTGACTCATTATTTTTATTGAATTGACTATTCTTTGCCCAGTGTCTATTATTGGCTTCTTTATCAATCTTTAGTTGACTATTTATAGGTGGATTTATTTCTTTTTTTCCCCCAAAAGTTATTGGGGCACAGGTGGTATTTAGTTACATGAGTAAATTCTTTAGTGGTGATTTGTGAGATTTTGGTGCACCCATCACCCAAGCAGCATACACTGTACAATATTTGTAGTCTGTTATCCCTCAGTTCTCTCCCACTCTTCCCCCCAAGTCCCCAAAGTCCATTGTATCATTCTTGTGCCTTTGCATCCTCAACAAAAGATCTTCACCTAAGCACATTGTCATCAGGTTACCCAAAGTTAAGAGGAAGGAAAGAATCTTAAGAGCTGTTAGACAGAAGCACCAGGTACCCTAACAAGAAAAACCTATCAGATTAACAGCAGACTTCTCAGCGTAAACCCTATAAGCTAGAAGGGATTGCAGCCCTATCTTCAGCTTCCTCAAATAAAATTATCTGCCAAGAATTTTGTAGTCAGTGAAACTAAGCATCATATACGAAGGAAAGATATAGTTGTTTTCAGACAAACAAATTCTGAGAGAATTTGCCATTACCAAGCCACCGCTACAAGAACTGCTAAAAGGGGCTCTAACCCTTAAAACAAATCATGAAAACAGAACCTCTTTAAAGCATAAATGACACAGGACCTATACAACAAAAATACAAGTTAAAAAACAAAAACACAAGTACACAGGCAAAAAAGAGCATGACAAATGCAATAGTACCTCACATTTCAGCACTAACATTGAATGTAAATGGCCTAAACACTCCACTTAAAAGATACAGAACTGCGGAATGGATAAGAACTCACGAACCAACTATCTGCTGCCTTCAAGAGACCAACCTAACGCATAAGGACTCACATAAACTTAAAGTAAAGGCATGGAAAAGGGGATTTCATGCAAATGAACACTGCAAGTGAGCAGGAGTAGCTATTCTTATATCAGACAAAATAAAATTTAAAGCACCAGTGGTTAAAAGAGACAAAGAGTGACATTATATGATGGTAAAAGGCCTTGTCCAACAGGAAAATATCACAATCCTAAACATATTTGCACCTAATACTAGAGCTCCCAAATTTATAAAACAATTACTAATAGACCTAAAAAATGAGATAGATAGCAACACAATAATAGTGGGGGGACTTCATACTCCACTGGCAGCACTAAACAGGTCATCAAGACAAAGTCAACAAAGAAACAATTAAACTATACCTTGGAGCAAATGGACTTAACAGATATATACAGAGCATTTCATCCAACAACCACAGAATACACATTCTATTCAACAGCACATGGAACTTTTTCCAAGATAGAATATATGATAGGCCAAAAAATGAACCTCAATAAATTTAAGAAAACTGAAATTATATCAAGCACTCTCCCAGACCACAGTGAAATAAAACTGGAAATCAACTCCAAAAGAAACCTTCAAAACCAGGCAAATACATTGAAATTAAATCCTGCTCCTGAATGAGCATTGGGTCAAAAATGAAATCAAGATGGAAATTTTAAAAATTTTTTTAACTGAATTACAATAATGACACAACCTATCAAAACCTCTGGGATACAGCTAAGACAGTGCTAAGAGAAAAGTTCATAGCCCTAAATTCCTACATAAAAAAGTCTGAAAGAGCACAAATAGACAACCTAAGATCACACCTCAAGGAACTAGAAAAACAAGAACAAGCCAAACCCAAACAAAGCCAAAGAAAGAAAATAACCAAGATCACAGCAGAACTGAATGAAATTGAAACAAACAAACAAAAATACAAAAGGTAAATGAAACAAAAAACTGGTTCTTTGTAAAGATAAACAAAATTGATACATGATTAGAAAGATTAACCAAGAAAAGAAGACAGGAAATCCAAATAGCCTCAGTAAGAAATGAAACAGGAGATATTACAACAGACACCATTGAAATACAAAAGATCCTTCAAGGCTACTATGAACACCTTTATGCACATAAACTAGAAAATCTAGAAAAGATGGATGAATTCCTGGAAAAATGGGTCTACGAGAGGGCTCCTATTGTGTAAGTGGGTGGGTCCCAGGGCAGGACTGGCTCCAGACCATGACTAGCAAGGATAGAACCCAGTCACAAGGCTGCTTCAGTGTTTACAGCCAGAACATGGTCTGCAGGATAGGTATGTTCCTAAGCTGGTCACTAGACAGGAAGAACTGCTCCCAAACTGCAGCTAAAAGGGGCTGGAGTCAAGGTACAGGACCTTTCCAGGATCTGCTGTGGGTCCAAAGTTAGCAGTCCAGCCTGCAAAATCACATACAGGCTGGTCTTTTGGCAGCTTTCTCAGCAGGCAGGATAGCTCTCAGGCCACTGCTGAGAAGATATAGAGATGAGTTACAGGGCTGTTTCAGGGCACAAAGACATAACCAAGGTCAGCAGGCCTGTTACCCTGGTTTCCTTGGTGGATGGTTTTGGTGGCAGAACCAACACCAAATGTAACTGTAGCCAAGTCTGCAGAGAGACCAGGTCATTTCTAGGTTTAGAACCAGGACCACAGTCAGCAAGCCTACCATCCAAGTATTGATTTACAGTCTCAAAACAGCTCTCCTTAATTTTAGAATCCACCATGTTTTTGCAACCTTCTACATAAACCCAAATAATCTGCAGCAAGGTACTTTTGCTTGGGAATGACTGCAAAATTATTGCTTCTGTAGGGGATAATCGTGGTGAATAATATTCCATTCTTGCTTTATTATGGATTTTCATAGAAATGCTTCTATTTCACTATTAAGATGGTTAACTTTTATTGGAAATACACTGTTATTAGCCATTGTTCTATTCATAGTTATATTTGAAATGTTAAATTTTATTGACTTTGATAGTGAAAAATATAATTTTTTACATATCTTATTAATACTATATAATAGTCACAGATAGCCTAACATTAAAACTATCATTGTAGAGGGCGGAGCAAGATGGCCGAATAGGAACAGCTCCAGTCTCCAACTCCCAGCGCGAGCGACACAGAAGACCGGTGATTTCTGCATTTTCAACTGAGGTACTGGGTTCATCTCACTGGGGAGTGCC
>NC_037677.1:37921000-38064421 GCF_003255815.1 Theropithecus gelada
GTGTGTGTGTGTGTGTGTGTATTTTACATTTTCCTCCATTGTTGGAAACTCAGTGACCCAATTTAAATTTCCCCATCATACTGATTGTAGTCAGGTGGTGAGTTTCTTGACAGTGTATGTCTACATATGCTAAGAGGTGATAACCTACTGCAGGCCAGGCACTGCACTAATAAATAGAGATACAATGGTGAGCAAAACGGTAGCACCCTGTGACCCTGTGGAGCTTCCAGGCAAGCTAGAAAGACTGATACTATACTAGGTACTATTCTAATGAGACAGAATTTCTAATTGTAGTCAGTACTAGGAAAGAAAGCTACCAGCTGTCACAATACATCTACACCTACAGCAGCAGTCCCCAAACTTTTTGGCACCAGGGACCAGTTTTTTACAGACTTTTTTTTTCCAGGAATGGCTGGGGAGGTGGGGTGTGAAACTCTTCTACCTCAGATCATCAGGCATTAGTTTAGATTCTTATAAAGAGCCTACAACCTAGATCCCGTGCATGCATAGTTCACAGTAAGGTTTGTGCTCCTGTGAAAATCGAATGCCGCCACTGATCTGACAGGAGGCAGAGCTCAGGTGGTAATGCTCGCATGCTGCTCTCTTCCTGCTGTGCAACCCAGTTCCAAACAGGCTATTGACCCGTACCAATATGTGGCCCAGGGAGCTGGGGACCCCTGATCTATGGGACTGTTTAATTTACATTGTGTAATGTAGATTCAAGTTAGAATGAAGAGTGATATTTAGATTTAGATTTGTGAGTTGGCATTAGCTAGAAAAAGTGTTTAGAGAGGTTACCTTCAAGGATGATGAACCATGTGCAAAGGCCCTGAGGGAGATGAAGCAGGGCATGTTTGAGCACCTGAAAGATGAGTGAGAGGAGGGGAGAGGTAATAGAAAACTGGACAGCAGTAAGGCTTGAGGGCAAGTATGGAAGGTGGGACAGAACCTACAGGCCAGTTTGAGGAAGTTTAGTTTTTAAGAGCTAATACTCAAAGTGAAGACATGAGTATCATGAGCCTTTATACATTTAATAACTGACAAATATGCTGATTAAAATCTCTCAAAAACACAATGACAGTTTTGGCCGGGTGCGGTGGCTCACGCCTGTAATCCCAGCATTTTGGGAGGCCGAGGCGGGCAGATTACCAGGTCAGAAGATTGAGACCATCCCAGCTAACACGGTGAAACCCCGTCTCTACTAAAAAAAAACCCAAAAAATTAGCTGGGCATGGTGGCGGATGCCTGTAGTCCCAGCTACTTGGGAGGCTGAGGCAGGAGAATGGCCTGAACCCGGGAGGCAGAGCTTGCAGGGAGCTGAGATCGAACCACTGCACTCCAGCCTGGGTGACAGAGCAAGACTCCGTCTCAAACAAAAACAAAAACAAAAACAAACAGTTTTATAAAATCATGTTTTCCTTGGAAGAATTTAAAATATCCTTAGATCAGGTACACAGAAAGATAGGGAGTGGCAGAGCAAGAGAGCGAGAGTGAGACAGACAGTGAATGAGAGAGAAAGACAGATCACATCTTCTTTTCAAACTTTCAAAGAACCTTCACAAAAATTAGATACCATGTCAAAAAGTATTATTAACATCTCTAAAGCAAAAAAGTTAAAAAGCACTTCAAAAATTTGTGATATAATAAAAGGAGAAACCAAAAAGAAAGTTTAAATAAAATAAAAAGAAAGCCTATAAAGCACTTGTAAACTTAAGAGAAATCTCTCCTAATTAGTGGATCAAAATCTTAAACCACAGAGGAACTCAAACACTCAGTAAGGATGACAACAAAATAAAAAACAATAAAAATTATATATAACGTATATTTATACTATAGTTGGAAGTAAATGCATAATTTGACTTTAAATATTTTACTTACAAAGAAATGTTAACATAAATTATTTATATCCTGAAATTAAGAGAAACAATATCACAAAATAGAAAACAGTACTAAAGAAAGCTGGTGTAAGAAAATAATAAAGGCAGAAATCATTGTATTAGGAAACAGAAAAACAATAGAATAAGCCTATTGCCTTTTGCACAGGAAAAAAAATCCTATTAAGATAAACAGATTTTTCATCAACATTGTACAAAAAATAAAAAATGAGCAGTGAGAAAAAAAGTGTGGAGTAGATAAAAAATTTTAAAAGACTATCTGCGTTAGTAGTTCTTAGGCAAGGATGAGCGCAGGATCTTCTACCGGCAGCTTTTATACATTACACATGTCTGGGCTTCATCCTAGTAGGTTTTCTGATGGCAGACCCTGGCTTATATACTTAACAAATATTTCTTGGTGACTTTAATATGCCCATCTAGTAGAGACCCAGTGATTATGGCAGTAATTTGAAATTCTGAGTGAAATAAATTATTTTCTGGAAAAATATAAATCTCCAAACATAAGTCAAGGAAAACTAGATCATTGAAACAGATGAAAAATAATGGGAAACTGGTAATAATCAATGTGTTATTTCCCAACAGGATCAAGGGTAATTCTTTTTGAGTGATAACCACACATAAAAATGTAAAGTCATATTTTCCTTTTGGGATTCCAGTAAGTAATCTATAGCATGGTAATTTGGTGTTATGTGAATATTCCATTCTCCAACAACTTTTCACTTAATTGTTTTAACATCTATTGATGATTTTTCTGGATTTAGTTATCAAATTAGGGCTTGCGGAAATTGTGATTTGCCACTTCTAGCATTCCTTCTACATTTAGTGGCTGGCATCTGTCTCTCTGTCTGTCTCTATTCCTGTCTCTGTCTGTCTTCTCATTCTCTCATTTTGAGAACCACCAAAGATTCATGAAATAAAAAAAACCTCAATGTTACTAAAAATCCTAGAAGAAAACCTGGGCAGCACCATTCAGGATGTACGCATGGGCAAAGCTTCACGTTTAAAACACCAAAAGCAATGGTAACAAAAGCCAAAATTGACAAATGGGATCAATTAAACTAAAGAGCTTCTGCACAGCAAAAGAAACTATCATCAGAGTGAACCGGCAACCTTCAGAATGGGAGAAAATTTTTGCAGTCTATCCATCTGACAAAGGGTTAACATCCAGAATCTACAAAGAACTTGAACAAATTTACAAGAAAAAAACAACCTCATGAAAAAGTGGGCAAATAATATGAACAGACACTTCTCAAAAGAAGACATTTATGCAGCCAACAGACATATGAAAAAATGCTCATCATCACTGGTCATTAGAGAAATGCAAATCAAAACCACAGTCAGATACCATCTCACACTAGTTAGAATGGTGATCATTAAAAAGTCAGGAAAAAACAGATGATGGAGAGGATGTGGAGAAATAGGAACACTTTTACACTGTTGGTGGGAGTGTAAATTAGTTCAACCATTATGGAAGACTGGTGATTTCCCAAGAATCTAGAACTAGAATTACCATTTGACCCAGCAATCCCATTACTGGGTATATACCCAAAGGATTATAAGTCATTCTACTCTAAACTAGACACATGCACACATATGTTTATTGTGCCACTATTCACAATAACAAAGACTTGGAACCAACCCAAATGTCCATCAGTAATAGACTGGATAAAGAAAATGTGGCACATATCCACCATGGAATACTATGCAGCCATAAAAATGGACGAGTTCATGTCCTTTGCAGGGACATGGATAAAGCTGGAAACCATCATTCTCAGCAAACTGTCACAAGAACAGAAAACCAAACACCGCATGTTCTCACTCATAAGTGGGAGTTGAACAATGAGAACACATGGACATAGGGAGGGGAACATCACACACTGGGGCCTCTCAGGGAGTGGGGAGCTAGGGGAGGGATAACATTAGGAGATATAACTAATGTAGGTGATGGGTTGATGGGTGCAGCAAACCACCATGGCACGTGTATACCTATGTAACAAAACTGCACATTCTGCACATGTACCCCAGAACTTAAAGTATAATAATTTAAAAAAGGGAAAAAAAAGTTACAATTATTTAGGTACTATTTATTTTGATACTCTAAGTTGGCTAGTAGAAGCCACTTTGAGTTGACTCTTGTGTCCTTTTGATATGGCCCCATGGGCCTTTAGCTCTTCTTTGGGTTGTGGAAAAATTAGATGTCCCTGACTCATCTATTTTTCTTGACCTCTGAAACCAGCCATTGTATCAAGGAGACATCCTTTTGGTGAGTAATAGCACTTAGAAACCATTAGAAGTCGATGCTAAAGTACGACTGGCTGTCAGAATATCATGTTTTCTTGGCTTTTACTCGGAGCTTGGAAATAGTTATTCTTTAAATCGTGAGTTTATACTAATAATGTTGATATTTTAGTTCAAAGCTAACATAAGAGTTTATATTACCTTTTTGCAGCTTCATGTTTTTATTGCCTTCCTTTTACTTGGAAAACCCTGGTGTCTACTAGGATTAATATATTTACTTATTTGCTTTCTGCTAAATAATACATACCTTAGTCTTAAAATGATAATATCAATATACAATACCAATAAACCTTCTGAGTAAAAGTGAATATTTCTTTATACATATTTTCATTCTTGGAACATATCTAAATCAAAGCACTATGTTCATAAGCTACATGGAGTAATTATCTGTGTGGTTATTAATTTGGTATACAAATAAATTCATTTGCATGAGTTTAAATTTGGCTTTTTTCTTTCTTTTTTTTTTTTTTGAGACCGAGTCTCGCTCCCCAGGCTGGAGTGCGGTGACGTGATCTCGGCTCACTGCAAGCTCCGCCTCCTGGGTTCCCGCCATTCTCCTGCCTCAGCCTCCCAAGTAGCTGGGGACTACAGGCGCCTCCCACCACGCCCAGCTAGTTTTTTGTATTTTTTTAGTAGAGACGGGGTTTCACCGTGTTAGCTAGGATGGTCTCAATCTCTTGACCTCGTGATCCGCCCGCCTCGGCCTCCCAAAGTGCTGGGATTACAGGAAATTTGGCATTTTTCTACCTCTTGATTTAATTTTATTCTTTCAACAATAACTTTATGAGTCAAAACTACACAAGAAGGGGTACTTGGAGAGTCTCATTCCCATCCCTGTCCATTCTACCCTTTTACTCCCATGTCATTTAAAGTAACCAGTTTCTTTAATATCTAGTTTATCTTTTCGTTTTCTCTCCAAAAGGTAAGTACATATTTTAAAATCCTTATAGTTTATAATATATAATAAAACTATATAGAATTATATATAATATATAAAACATGTATTTAATGTGTGCATATGTATGTATTTCCCAAAGAATAAGTCTACATTTTATATACTTCTATAGTGTATAATACATTTCTTTTTCTCTCTTATGCAAAAGGTAGCATCTGTGCTGCTCTGCAGCTTGTTTTATTTTTACTTAACAACATCTCCTGGAAATTACTCTGCATCAGTACAAAGAGATCTTTCTCATTCTTTTTAAAAAATAGATAATGTCTTGCTATGTTGCCCAAGCTGGAATGCACTGGTTATTCACAAGCACAATCACAGCTCACGACAGCCTCAAACTCCTGGCTTCAAGTGATCCTTCTGTCTCAGTATCCTGAGTAGCTGTGACTACAGGTGTGTGGCTTCTCATTCATTTCTATGGCAACATAGTACTAAAATATGTGTGGATCACAGCAGATGATTTTAACTACAGGCTTCTTCCAAAATTTTAAGAAATAGATGATTTGCAAGATTCATAAGTAATTCCATTGTGCAGCGGAGTATTTAAAATTACTGAATTGATTTTTACAATTGAATGTAAATCTCACACAAAAATATGAGAGAGACAACACATAATAAGTAACTACAGAACAAAATCACCTCTGAGTAAGATATAAAAATTTTTAATAAAATTCTAATAAGTCAAGTTCCAGCTATATCGAGTTTGTAGAATATTACAATGATAGTTTTAATGTTAGGCTATCTGTGACTATTATATAGTATTAATAAGATATGTAAAAAAATTATATTTTTCACTATCAAAGTCAATAAAATTTAACATTTCAAATGTAACTATGAATAGAACAATGGCTAATAACAGTGTATTTCCAATAAAAGTTAACCATCTTAATAGTGAAATAGAAGCATTTCTATGAAAATCCATAATAAAGCAAGAATGGAATATTATTCACCACGATGATCCCCCAGAGAAGCAATAATTTTGCAGTCATTCCCAAGCAAAAGTACCTTGCTGGAGATTATTTGGGTTTATGTAGAAGGTTGCAAAAACATGGCGGATTCTAAAATTAAGGAGAGCTGTTTTGAGACTGTAAATCAATACTTGGATGGTAGGCTTGCTGACTGTGGTCCTGGTTCTAAACCTAGAAATGACCCGGTCTCTCTGCAGACTTGGCTACAGTTACATTTGGTGTTGGTCCTGCCACCAAAACCATCCACCAAGGAAACCAGGGTAACAGGCCTGCTGACCTTGGTTATGTCTTTGTGCCCTGAAACAGCCCTGTAACTCATCTCTATATCTTCTCAGCAGTGGCTTGAGAGCTGTCCTGCCTGCTGAGAAAGCTGCCAAAAGACAAGCCTATATGTGATTTTGCAGGCTGGACTGCTAACTTTGGACCCACAGCAGATCCTGGAAAGGTCCTGTACCTTGACTCCAGCCCCTTTTAGCTGCAGTTTGGGAGTTCTTCCTGTCTAGTGACCAGCTTAGGAAAATACCTATCCTGCAGACCATGTTCTGACTGTAAACACTGAAGCAGCCTTGTGACTGGGTTCTATCCTTGCTAGTCATGGTCTGGAGCCAGTCCTGCCCTGGGACCCACCCACTTACACAATAGGAGCCCTCTCATAGACCCAAAGGGAGCTACACCAATCTGTGTACTTGGTAATAGGTCTGTTGTTTCTGCACCCTGTAGTGGACCTTGATTCCAGAGACAACACTACTGATCAAGGTCCTAGAGGTAAGCCAGTTCACTCAGGAACCAGAGAAGAGGCACACCTTCTTGAGTCCATGGTAACAGACCAGCCAACCACAAGTCCCAGGAGCAGCCAGGTACCCTAGCTCCAACTCCACCCAACCACAATTCTGGAGGCAATCTCATTAGCCCAGGCATGAAAAGGAAAAGGTGTTTACCTGCCAAAGCCACTCTGTAAAAGTGGGAAAAGGTGTTTGCATTTTCAAATGCATGAAACCAATGCAAAGCTATACAGATAATGAAGAATGAGGCAAATATGACATCAAAAAAGAAAACTTACAAAGCTCCAGTAGTTGACCACAAAAAAATGGAGATCTACAAACTGCCTGACAAAGAGGTCAAAATAATCATCTTAAAGAAGCTCAATGAGATGCAAGAAAACACTGATAGACAACTAAATAAAATTAGAAAAGCAATGCATGAACAGAAAGATACACTTAATTAAAAAAAAAAAAAACATAAAAAATAACAAAACAGAAATCCTGGAGCTGAAGATTATAATAATAGGCTGAAGAATTCAATTGAGACCTTTGATAGCAGACTTGATCATACACAAGAAAGAATTAGCAAACTTGAAGACAAGTCATTTGAAATTAGCCAAAATAATAATAATAATAATAATAATAATAATAATAATAATAATAGAATGAAAGAGAGTAAAGACAGGGATGTAAGGGACACTATTAAATATATGAATGTTTAAATTATGGGAGTTCCAGAAATTGGGGGAGGAGAGAGAAGGAAGAAAGAGGTGGGAGGGGGAGGAAGGAGCAGAGAGACAGAGAGAAAACATTTAAAGAAATTCTGGCTGAAAACTGAATCTTGTGAGGGTTATAAACATCCAGATTCATAAAGCTCAAGACTCCAAGGAAGATCAACTCAAAGAAGAACTATCTGAGACACATTATTATCTAATTATTAAAAGTAAAAAAAAAAAAAAAAAAAAAAAGAATCTTGAAAGCAGCAAAGGCAAAGAGACTTCTCACACACAAAGAAACTAGCATAAGGCTATCAGCAGATAACAGAAACCTCACAACTGAGGGAGTGGCGTATATTCAAAGAAAAAACCTGACAACTAAGAATACTATACCTGACAAAGCTGTCCTTCAGAATTAAGTAGAGATAAAGACATCCCCAGACAAACAAAAACTGAGGGAGTTTACAACCATGAGACCTAACTTACAAGAAATGCTAAAGGGAGTTCTTCAATTTGAAATAAAAGGACACTGTGTAACAACATTAAAATATGTGAATGTATAAAACTCACTTTGAAAGATAAATATATAGTCAAAATTAGAATATTTTAATATGGGATGGTGGTGTGTAAATCACATTTAACTCTAATGTAAAAGTTAAAAGACAAATGTATTAAAATATAGCTTCAATAATTTGTTAATGAATATTAAGTCCTGGACAGACATTCAGACAAGAAATACAAGTCATCCAAATCAGAAAGGAAGAAGTAAAATGTTCTGTCTTTGTGGATGACATGATCTTGTATATATAGAAAGCCCTAATGACTCCATAAAATGCCTCTTGGATGTAATAAATTCAGTAAAGCTGCAGAATTCAAAATCAACATACAAAAGTCAGTTGCATTTCTATACACTAACAATAAACTATATGAAAAAAATTAAGAAAACAATTCTATTTACAATAGCTATAAAAATTAGAATATTTAGGAATATATTTAACCAAGGATGTTAAAGACTTGTACACTGAAAACTATAAAATGCTGATGAAGGAAATTGAAGACACACATAAATGGAAAGATATCCAGTGTTCATATATTGAAAGAATTAAAAGTGTTAAAATGTCTGTACTGGCCAGGTGTGATGGCTCATGCCTGTAATCCCAGCACTTTGGGAAGCCAAGTTGGGTGGATCACTTGAGCTCAGGAGTTTGAGATCAACCTGGGCAACATGGTGAAACCCAAAATCCATCTCTACTAAAAATACAAAAATTAGCCAAGCATGGTGACACGCACCTGTAGTCCCAGCTACTCTGGAGGCTAAGGTGGAAGGATTGCTTGAGCCTAGAGGACAAGGTTGCAGTAAGTCAAGATCGTGTGACTGCACTCCAGCCTGGGAAACAGAGTGAGACCTGTCTCAAAAAAATTAAAATGTCTATACCACCCAGTTATTTACACATTCAATGTAATCTTTCTCAAAAGTCCAATGGCTTGTTTTACAGAAGTAGAAAAAAAATAAGGTTTGTATGAGACCAATAAACACCCCAAATAGTCAAAACAATCTTGGAAAAACAAAGTTGGAATACTACACGTCCTGATTTCAAAATATATTACAAAGCTATAGTAGTCAAAACAGTATGGTCCTGGTATGAAAACAGACATATTGACCAATAGAACAGAACAGAGTGCTCAGAAATAAACCCACCTGGTGACTAGGAGAGCTCATGGCAGATGGGAAGCAGGATTAGATTGCAGCTCCAGACAGAGCAGCATGCAGAGGCTGCATTGTGTATTTTAGCTCCAGATTGATTGTAAGGACAAACCAGCAATCCTGAGAGGACCCACAGACCCTCTGAAGGAAGTAGACGCTCCTGCAGGACCCAGAAGAAAGCCCAAATACTGTGAGTGTCCCAACTGTGGAAGTAAGAAAGGGAGACAGTCCTCTCCCGAACACACAACCTGACTGGAGAAGCTGAAGGTCTGTTCGCTGGAGAAGTTTCTGACTTTACCTGAAGCTGAGTCAAGTCAGAGAGCTGAGCCAAGTGAAACATAGGGGTTAGGGGAAGTAGCAGAAAGGCCCTGGGAGTTCACTTGGTCCCCAAGCAGCCCATTCCTGCCTGGCACCACAGGGATCCATCAGGAAGAGATCCATCAGAAGGAGGATCCATCCATCCTGGCCAGAGGAGCAGGGGGTAAAACTATGCAGGGAGAAGGAATTCTCGAGCTGAACTTTGTAACAATTTGAATAGAGCAAGAAGCCTCTTGGCCAGAACTCGGGAGAGGGCATGAATCTGACTTGCAGACTTAGACTTCACAGGCAGCAGAGGAACTAAAGCCTTTTTCTTTTGCAGCTGGGAGGTGAAAAGCCTTGGGCAAGTTTTCAAGCCTGCCTTGCCCTCTGCCTGGAAACAGACTCAGAGCTGTTGCAGGGGACATGATGGGAGTCAGACCGCCCCTTTAGTTTGTGTGGAAGCTGGGTGAAGCCTGTGACTTCCACTTTCCCCCACTTCCCTGACAACCTGCATGACTCAGCAGAGGCAGCCATAATCCTCGTAGGTACACAACTCCAGTGACTTGGGACTCTCACTCCCATCCCCCACAGCAGCCACGGCAAGACCCACGCAAGGGGAATCTGAGCCCAGACACACTTAGCCCCACCCCCACCTGATGATCCTTTCCTACCCACCCTGATAGCAGAAGACAAATGGCATATAATCTTGGGAGTTCTAGGACTCCACCCACCACCTGTCCCCCTCCACACTACTACAGCTGATGCTTTCTGGAAAGCGCCATCTCCTGCCAGGATGCCAACCAGCACAAAAACAGAGCATTAAACCACCAAAGCTAAGGATCCTCACAGAGTCCTTTGCACCCTCTACCACCTCCACTGGAATAGGCATTGTTATCCACTTCTGAGAGACCCATAAATGGTTCACATTATAGGACTCTGTGTAGACAACCTCCAGTACCAGCCCAGAGGCTGGTAGACTCACGGGGTGGCTAGACCCAGAAAAGAGACAACAATCACTGCAGTTTGACTCATAGGAAGCCACATATACAGGAAAAGGGGAAGAGTACTATATCAAGGGAACACCCTGTTGGACAAAAAAATTTGAATAACAACCTTCAGCCCTAGACCTTCCCTCTGACAGAGCCTACCCAAATGAGAAGGAACCAGAAAACCAAACCTGGGAATATCACAAAACAAGGTTCATTGACACCCCTCAAAAATAATACTAGTTCACCAGCAATGATTCCAAACCAAGAAGAAATCCCTGATTTTCCTGAAAAAGAATTCAGGAGGTTGGTTATTAAGCTAATCAGGAGGGACCAGAGAAAGGCAAAGCCCAATGCAAGGAAATCCAAAAAATGATACAAGAAGTGAAGGGAAAAATATTCAAGGAAATACATAGCTTAAAGAAAAAACAATAAAAATTTCAGGAAATTTTCAGAGACACTTTTAGAAATGCAAAATGCTCCGGAAAGTCTCAGCAATAGAACTGAACAAGTAGAAGAAAACAATTCAGAGGTCAAAGACAAGGTCTTCAAATTAACCCAATCCAACAAAGACAAAAAGAGTAAGAAAATACAAACAAAGCCTCTAAGAAGTATGGGATTATGTTAAACAACTAAACCTAAAAATAATTTGTGTTCCTGAGAAAGAAGACAATTCTAAAAGCTCAGAAAATACATTTGGGGGAATAATTGAGGAAAACTTCCCCAGCCTTGCTAGAGATCTAGACATGCAGATACAAGAAGCTCAAAGAACATCTGGGAAATTCATCAACAAAAGATCTTCACCTAAGCACATTGTCATCAGGTTACCCAAAGTTAAGAGGAAGGAAAGAATCTTAAGAGCTGTTAGACAGAAGCACCAGGTACCCTAACAAGTAAAACCTATCAGATTAACAGCAGACTTCTCAGCATAAACCCTATAAGCTAGAAGGGATTGCAGCCCTATCTTCAGCCTCCTCAAATAAAATTATCTGCCAAGAATTTTGTAGTCAGTGAAACTAAGCATCACATACAAAGGAAAGATATAGTTGTTTTCAGACAAACAAATTCTGAGAGAATTTGCCATTACCAAGTCACCACTACAAGAACTGCTAAAAGGGGCTCTAACCCTTAAAACAAATCATGAAAACAGAACCTCTTTAAAGCATAAATGACACAGGACCTATACAACAAAAATACAAGTTAAAAAGCAAAAACAAAAAAAGAAGTACACAGGCAAAAAAGAGCATGACAAATGCAATAGTACCTCACATTTCAGCACTAACATTGAATGTAAATGGCCTAAACACTCCACTTAAAAGATACAGAACTGCAGAATGAATAAGAACTCACCAACCAACTATCTGCTGCCTTCAAGAGACCAACCTAATGCATAAGGACTCACATAAACTTAAAGTAAAGGCATGGAAAAAGGGATTTCATGCAAATGAACACTGCAAGTGAGCAGAAGTAACTATTCTTATATCAGACAAAATAAAATTTAAAGCACCAGTGGTTAAAAGAGACAAAGAGCGACATTATATGATGGTAAAAGGCCTTGTCCAACAGGAAAATATCACAATCCTAAACATATTTGCGCCTAATACTAGAGCTCCCAAATTTATAAAACAATTACTAATAGACCTAAAAAATGAGCTAGACAGCAACACAATAATAGTGGGGGACTTCATACTCCACTGGCAGCACTAAACAGGTCATCAAGACAAAGTCAACAAAGAAACAATGAATTTAAACTATACCTTGGAGCAAATGGACTTAACAGATATATACAGAGCATTTCATCCAACAACCACAGAATACACATTCTATTCAACAGCACATGGAACTTTTTCCAAGGTAGAATATATGATAGGCCAAAAAATGAACCTCAATAAATTTAAGAAAACTGAAATTATATCAAGCACTCTCCCAGACCACAGTGAAATAAAACTGGAAATCAACTCCAAAAGAAACCTTCAAAACCACGCAAATACATTGATATTAAATCCTGCTCCTGAATGAGCATTGGGTCAAAAATGAAATCAAGATGGAAATTTTAAAAAACTTTTGAACTGAATTACAATAATGACACAACCTATCAAAACCTCTGGGATACAGCTAAGACAGTGCTAAGAGAAAAGTTCATAGCCCTAAATGCCTACATAAAAAAGTCTGAAAGAGCACAAAAAGACAACCTAAGATCACACCTCAAGGAACTAGAAAAACAAGAACAAGCCAAACCCAAACAAAGCCAAAGAAAGAAAATAACCAAGATCACAGCAGAACTGAATGAAATTGAAACAAACAAACAAAAATACAAAAGGTAAATGAAACAAAAAACTGGTTCTTTGTAAAGATAAACAAAATTGATACATGATTAGAAAGGTTAACCAAGAAAAGAAGACAGGAAATCCAAATAACCTCACTAAGAAATGAAACAGGAGATATTACAACAGACACCATTGAAATACAAAAGATCCTTCAAGGCTACTATGAACACCTTTATGCACATAAACTAGAAAATCTAGAAAAGATGGATGAATTCCTGGAAAAATGTAAACCCCCAGCTTAAATCAGGAAGAATTCGATACCCTGAACAGACCAATAATAAGCAGAGGGATTGAAACAGTAATTTAAAAATTATCAACAAAAAAAAGTACAGGACCAGATGGGTTCACAGCAGAATTCTACCAAACATTCAAAAAAGAATTGGTACCAATCCTTTTGACACTATTCCACAAGATTGAGAAAGAAGGAACCCTCCCTAATTCATTCTATGAAGCCAGCATCACCCTAATACCAAAACCAGGTGAGGACACAACCAAAAAAGAAAACTACAGACCGATATCCTTGATGAGCAAAGATACTAAAATCCTTAACAAAATACTAGCTCAATGAATTCAACAACAAGTCAGAAAGATAATCCACTATGATCAAGTGGGTTTCATACCAGGTATGCAGGGATGGTTCAACATACACAAGTCAATAAATGTGATAAACCACAGAAACAGAGCTAAAAACAAAAATCACATGATCATCTCAATAGATGCAGAAAAAGCAATTGGCAAAGTCCAGCATCCCTTTGTGATTAAAACCCTCAGCAAAATCGGCATACAAGGGATATAGCTTAATGTAATAAAAACCATCTATGAAAATCCCACAGCCAACATAATACTGAATAGGGAAAGGTCGAAAGCATTCCCTCTGAGAATTGTAACAATACAAGGAACAATACACTCTCACCACTCCTCTTCAACATAGTACTTGAAGTCCTAGCCAGAGCAATCAGACAAGAGAAGGAAATGAAAGGCATCCAAATTGGTAAAGAAGAAGTCAAAGTGTTCCTGTTTGCTGATGATATGATCATTTACCTTGAAAACCCTAATAACTCCTCCAGAAAGCTCCTAGAACTGATGAAAGAATTTGGCAAAGTTTCCAGATACAAGATTAAGGTGCATAAATCAGTAGCTCTTCTCTACACCAATAGCGACCAAGCAGAGAATTAAATCAAGAACTCAACCTCTTTTACAATAGCTGCAAAAAAAAATAAAATAAAATACTTAGGAATATATCTAACAAAGGAGTTGAAAAACCTCTACAAAGAAAACTACAAAACACTGCTAAAATAAATCATAGATGACACAAACAAAAGGAAACACATCCCAAGCTTATGGATTAGTAGAATCCACATTGTGAAAATGACCATACTGCCAAAAATAATCTACAAATTCAACACAATCCCCATCAAAATCCACCATTATTCTTCACAGAACTAGAAAAAACAATTCTAAAATTCATATGGAACCAAAAAAGAGTCCTCATAGCCAAAGCAAGACTAAGCAAAAAGAACAAATCCGGAGGCATCACATTGCCTGATTTCAAGCTATACTATAAGGCCATAGTCACCAAAACAGCATGGTACTGGTACAAAAATAGGCACATAGACCAATGGAACACAAGAGAGAACTCAGAAATAAACCCAAATACTTACAGCCCATTGATCTTCAACAAAGCAAACAAAATATAAAGTGGAGAAAGGACATCCTTTTCAACAAATGGTGCTGGGTTAATTGGCTAGCTACATATAGGAGAATGAAACTGGATCCTCATTTCTCACCTTATACAATTATCAACTCAAGATGGATTCAGGACTTAAACCTAGGACATGAAACTATAAAAATTCTAAAATATAACATTGGAAAAAAAACTTCTAGACATTGGCTTAGACAAGGATTTCATGACCAAGAACCCAAAAGCAAATGCAACAACAACAAAAATAAATAGCTGGGACCTAATTAAACTAAAGATCTTTCGCATGACAAAAGGAACAGTCAGCAGAGTAAACAGACAGCCCACAGAGTGGGAGAAAATCTTCACAATCTATACATCTGACAAAAGACTAATATCCAGGGTCTACAACGAACTCAAACAAATCAGTAAGAAAAAAACAATCCTATCAAAAAGTGGGCTAAGCACATAAATAGACAATTCCCAAAAGAGGATATACAAATGGCCAATAAACATATGAAAAAATGCTCAACATCACTAATGATCAGGGAATGCAAATAAAAACCACAATGCAATACCACCTTACTCCTGTAAGAATGACGGTAATCAAGAATCAAAAAACAGTAGATGTTGGTGTGGATGCGGTGATCAGGGAACATTTCTACACTGCTGGTGGGAATGTAAAGTAGTACAGCCGCTATGGAAAACAGTGTGGAGATTCCTTAAAGGACTAAAAGTAGAACTACCATTTGATCCAGCAATCTCAATACTGGATATCTACCCAGAGGAAAAGAAGACATTATTTGAAAAAGAAACTTGCACACACATGTTTATAGTAGCACAATTCCCAATTGCAAAATCATGGAACCAACCCAAATGCCATCAATCAACAAGTGGATAAAGAAATGATTATGTATATATATGATGGAATACTACTCAGCCATAAAAAGGAATGAACTACCAGCATTTGCAGTGACCTGGATGAGATTGGAGACTATTATTCTAAGTGAAGTAACTCAGGAATGTAAAACTAAACATGGTATGTTCTATGTGATATGTGGGAGCTAAGCTATGAGGATGCAAAGGCACAAGAATGATACAATGGACTTTGGGGACTTGGGGGGAAGAGTGGGAGAGAACTGAGGGATAACAGACTACAAATATTGTACAGTGTATGCTGCTTGGGTGATGGGTGCACCAAAATCTCACAAATCACCACTAAAGAATTTACTCATGTAACCAAATACCACCTGTGCCCCAATAACTTTTGGGAGAAAAAAAGAAATCCACCTATAAATAGTCAACTAAAGATTGATAAGCCAATAATAGACACTGGGCAAAGCATAGTCAATTCAATAAAAATAATGAGTCACATAGTAAAATTAATGAGAGGTCAAAATAGACTAAGCATATTTGAAATCACTGATGACTACTGCAATGTTCAGTTAAATTTATGCATACTTTTGATAGCTTTAGAAGTAGATGGTATAGTATAATAGTACACTTTTCATAATTGATTAACCATTTTACTATGATGTTTGAAATCACCTCAAATTTTGAAAATATTGGGCACTTCACCTTAGGTAATACATGCCTATTATATTACTATTTTTATGAAAAACAATTAGATTTGACTCTGATAATTTCAGGTTATAAAGCCTTTATTTTTTGTAAACAAGAGTTTGTCAATTTGCTTGATTCCATTATAGTATTACAATACATGGCACAATATTCATATACAAAGTAATATGGTTCTACATCTTCATTTTACCCAGTTACTCAGCCAGTTCCTTTCTCCCCCTAGATGGTCAGAAGTACTGCCTAGATCCCAGATGTTAACTACCATCTTTATTAAACCCAATTATCCCTCAATATACTTTAACAATCATGCAGAAATATATAAACTGGTACTAAAATATAATTAGTGTTTGTAA
Source organism: Theropithecus gelada (assembly GCF_003255815.1). Classification (NCBI taxonomy): domain Eukaryota; kingdom Metazoa; phylum Chordata; class Mammalia; order Primates; family Cercopithecidae; genus Theropithecus; species Theropithecus gelada. Next base: position 37,937,521 of record NC_037677.1, read on the forward strand.
AAATTCACACCCCTAGAAACAGAGAAAAACCAACTGCTGGTGAAAGCTGAAGGGACAACTCTTCCATAACCCAGATCTAACCCACACCTCTCCCCATCCAACTTCAGAAATCATTCATGATCTTAAGTCTTGGTAAGGACCAACATTCAGAGGGAAAAATATGAGAAACTGGAATTTTAATTTAAATTGGGGTAAGAAAAGGAAATGAGAACACAGCTGTTCACAGTCTACAAAACTCACTTCGGTGAGGAATATTACTACGATGACACTGTCTTCTGACCTTCTAGGACCTTCTACTGAGAGCTTATAGAGATAACGCAGAGTCTCCGGAAACTGTGGAAAGTTATATTCACTGAGAGTTCTGTAAAAGAGAATAAGGCACTGAATTAGCAAAGAAGAAAACACTATGCTAATAGTGGCAAAGAGAGAAACATTATTCTATTTTGTACCTCCCAGATAGAAAGAAATATACTCTTTAATAGTCCCTAAATAAATTGTAGTCCCACTATGAATTCTACACATACTCTGGAGAATTACATATAACTGGAACCCTGTCAACACCTCTTTCCTTAATGTCACTTCTCTTTCCTGTCTCTCCCATCCTTTGCCACAGAACAGAATGCCCTATTTTAGTGTGAGCTCCCACCAATTCTCGACTAAAGGGAGAGAAAATAAAAATTTAGTGCTCAGTCCAAGATGGCTGCATACAGGTCATCTTTGTGGTTTTGGACCAAGCTTTTTCTTTGAATGCTGTAATGCCGATGAGAGTTTGGGACCGCCCTGGATTACTCAGGAAAAGAGGTGGTTATCTCTGATTCACTATGCCATTCACATTCTCCAAAACACATTTGGGTGGTGGACAGCCTCACACTTGTCCTGACATGGTGGACTGGATCAGATCAGTAAGGGCAGAATGGCTAAGGATAACATGAGAAAGTTTCCATTTTAAGATTCCTGGTTGGTCTTCGAAACCAGTGCTTCTAAAACTGCAACGTGCAAACAGATCACCCTGGGGATATTGGGAAAATACAGATTCTGATTCAGTAGGTCTAAGGTGGGCCATGGATTCTGAATTTTTAACTCTCAGGTGATGCTGTTGCTGCTTGTCTGTGGACCCCACTTTGTTTGAGTAAGAAGATCCAAAGTTACTTCTTAGATATCCTTAGAGTGACATTCAGCTTGTGACAACTTGCAGGGTACAGATGTACTACACTTTTACACAGCATGTGCCCCTGAAATCTATTTGCAAATGAGATTCTGTTATAAAAGCACCAAGGCCCCATAGACCACAAAGAGTGTAGTTTCTGGGTCAGTCACAACTTGAAGTAGTCTTAGTCTGTCATGTTGTCAACAGCTCGTATTTCGATTCTTGATCAGAAAATCTGATCCCTACAATATAGAAACTTGCTGTTCACTAAAGGGTTAACTAGAAACCCCCCCCCCCCCTTTCTAGTACAAGAAAAATAAGTGTTCTTCTACTATTCTTTTCCAAATTTATTTGGCTTATTCAGTATAGGTTTTTATTGGACCTCTTTCAAGTGGAAACACATTTAAAACTGATGCCTGCAGTGCAGGAATCAGCTAAAATCAGAGGGAAAAAACCAAACTCACTTCTAGTTTTCTGTATCTGTAAAAAAAGAAACCTGTTCTGTGGAGGGAGGAAAATGGGGCATCTATATTATCAGGTAAGAGGGCAAGAAAAAGGAAAAAAAAATCACAAATAAAAACCCTTCAAAATAACTGAAGAAGTAGAAATCAAATAGCAACTCATATCATTAAGAGAGATCTGGAAATTGGAATAGATGCCTATTTTGTTCCCTCATGGCTTATTGAAGGAAGTTGGAGAAGGTGGGATAGAGACCAAGAATCCTACACAGAGACCCCTGTCCTTACTTAGCAATAAAGTAGACTCCATAATAGTAACACAGCTCTTCAGATAACTGGTCCCAGAAATTCGCCTTCGTTAGAGTAATATCCACCTGTTGCAGTCCAGAACAATTCAGCAGAACTCTCAGGGCATCCTGAGCATATCTAAAGCCCCAAAAGAGAGCAAGATCATCACATGTCAGTGATATTCAAAAAACTAAATACACATTACCTGCCTTTTCATCCCATCTTGGGCAGAATATAGGTTTTGAGAAAGGGGATGTCTCAAAGGAAAAAGATTGCTAAATGTCCTTCATCTTCCCTGATTAACAATACATGGGATAGGGGTTAAATTAAAATTGTGGCACATAAAATCTAGCATCAATCACAGAACAGCTTATTTGTTTATTATTACTAGCTTATTTGCGATAGATTAATTTTAAAGAGATGTTCAATGATGCAATGACTTGCTAAAGGTATCCATTTTCTTCTATTAAATGAATAGGATATATTTTCATCTAGTTGGGATGCTTTGATGTATGTCTTCATATAGAATAGGGTAAATAGTAGACAGTTGGGTTGAGATTTCTCTGCTGGGTAGCAAAATCAACTGTACTCTCTTGAGCAAAAAGGAATTGCCAAACTTCTCTGTGGACAGACAACTGCATGTAGTCATAAACCCATATATCACATCTCCAAACATGAATTAACTTTACGGTTCACAAAGTACATTTGAGCACATCATTTTTAATCTTATATGTATAATAACTCTGAGAGGTTACTAGCAGAAAGTAAGTAAATGGCAGAGCAAAAACGTATCTGACTTTGGATTTAATGCTCTGCTGTCTTTTCTGTGGTAGTCTCTTACTGATCTGATAGGGAGTGTGGTAGGAATCAACAGAGTTCTGTGGTCATGGCTCTTTATATGCTACACATGCTCAGGGGAGGTGAGCTAACTTTTAGGTACTCAGGCTGGTTACTTTTCTGAATGCATTCTACCATTCAGAAAAGAGAAAACTGTAATAAATGAACACACTGTACATGGGACTGTAAAGAATCCCATATGAACCCAAGGGGGTAGAAGTATTGACAGCTGGATGCTTATCTCTTATTTAATCTGAAATAACCAGTATTATCTCACAAAGCATTGTTCCTTGGTGTCAGTTTCAGCTCATTGCTGTAGAAGACTTGGAACATAAGCGTCATCAAGAGCTGGGGGAAAAACTGGGCCACCGCTTTCCTGTAGGAACCAAGAGGCAGAAAGGTGCACAGGGCCTGGGATGCCTACAAGGGAAGGAAATAGGAGGTAGAAATGTAAACATTTTTCTCTAAACCCACTCGACCTTACTGAGGGGAGCAAGGGAGTGACTCTGCAACCCCTCCTTCAGCCTCCTTGAAAAAAACCTAAAGCATATATGGGTATCCATTCATTCAATAACAGCTGCTACATCAATTGTGAGCTGGGAACTGTGCCAAGCCTACTATGGTAAGGGACTCCTTAAGGCACTATACAAACACCCTGGATACCAAACCAGTGGGATGCAGGCTGGTTTCCAAGGTGGGCTTCCTTCCTAAGATCCCCTTCCTATGTGGCCATGAAGAGCAGTCATACTAATAACCTAGGTCCTTCCTGTGCTCAAACAATACAGGGAAGTGAGATATTTAAGGGGAAGGCAGGTCAGGTCACCAACAGATCATTTGGCATACTGACCACTGCAATACCCACCACATCAGAAGTATGGGTTTGGGCTATAATCTTAAAAGACACATTCCTAACTGCCATCATCCTGAATATTGAAATCCTGGGAGACCAAACTCCCAAAAATATAACTCGGGAAAAATAATTTAAAAATTTTAAAGACATGTGTTTATATTCTTAAAAATGAGATTTATTGGTTACCAGAGGCTGGGAAAGGCTAGTGGGATGGGGGAGGTGAGGATGGCTAATGGGTATAAAACAATAGTTAGAAAGAATAAATAAGACTATTTAATAGCATGACAGGGTGACTACTGTCAATAATAATCATACATTTTTAAATAGTGTAATTGGATTGTTTATAATTCAAATAAATGGTTGAGGGGATGGGTACCCCATTCTCTTTGATGTATGTATTTCACATTACATGCTGGTATTAAAACATCTCATGTGCCCCATAAAAATATACACCTACTCTGTACCTACAAAAATGGAAGTTTTTCTTAAAAATTAAAATGATATTTGAGAAACATGAAAACGTGACAGAAAACTTCATAGGTCATTTTACACAATAAATTGGGCAATAATATACGCATTTTTCCAAACATAAACACTTAGGTATACTAACAACAGTCACATGGGTAACAGTTATGGGCAGACAAACCACATTCATAAAGAAATAGCTTATATAACCGTGGTCATCTGAAATCCCTTGGTGGACAACCTAAGTCTTTTGACAAGACAGACCAATGGATCACCACCACACATGCAGTCACCCAAAGAGCCGAGATCTCAATAAATTTTATCTTTCTCAGAAAAAGCAAAGATACAAAAATGCATCACTTCATTTATTGAGGAAGTTTCAACATTTTTATGTATAAGTGCAATGCTTACACACAAAGTCAATATAGTGACAATGCATCTTCATGGAGACAAATTTGCAAAAAAAAATGCATAAAAATAATTAGAACCCTCTAAAAGTCTTTACACCATTTTTATCTCCAATATAGGAAATGAAATATGTAGTATAGCAAATTGGAAAAAATAATGCTGACAACTTAAAGTAGTGAGAAAAATACATTAAAAAGAAAATAAAAAACACACTAAAAAGAAAATTCAACATAAAAACAATAGGAATAAATTATGGGCAGCTGCATCGAGGTGGTTCATAAGAGCTGGTCAACTTTTATGATCATTAATTATATCTTGAAGTCCTTTATTATGATGAATGGCTGTTATTTTTTCTTTTAGGGCATGGCTCTCCCTGGAGAATATGTTCACATTCATTTCATATGTGATGCTACTCTTTTTGAAATTCTTCTGTGGTTTGACATACACTAATTCGAGCATTCCCTGTTCAATTTTCCCATCTTCTGTGCCATGCTTTTATGTTGTTTTGGCATGCAGAAATCTATTTCACATGCACTCATAGAAAGACCACAGATTTGAAGAAAACAATACTAGTGATTGAACAGCAACACCATTGCATAAGTGTCTTCTCCTACTGTACACATAATTAATTTCAAACCAGTCAGTAACTTTTCTGACTTATTCAAGGCAAATGTGGCTTTAATTTATCAAAAGCTCCTGGAATTTCATCAGCTGGAAGGAATGTCAATGCAAACAAATGACATATTTTACCACTAAAGTTTTCATCATTGTCATATTGCCTGGCTAATCTCCTCATCTGAATTTTTCTAGAAATGCTTTGGACTGAATGGAAAAAAACAAACTTTATTAGTGACAACTTGAAATTCACTTTTAGAAGCCTTGATTGCACCTAATTCCAAACATGTCATTACAGTTTGGGAATTCAATTAGATGATAGAAATTTTAGACTTTTGGGATTTTGATATTTTGGAATTTCAATATTCAGGATTATGGTGTTCAGGATTTTGCCTTTAGGGATTGTAATTGGCATTGTAGAAATACATATTCCAACATATCACATTTTTGAAGCAATGCCAACTTTATAATACCCTGTCTCTGTAAGACTTTACTCCCCGGAGTGGTGATTTTGGTTTTCAGGAGAATAAAATGATGGACACAAATGAGATTCGGTCTTTACATGGCTACAAACGCCTATATGATGTAGCCAGTGGCTACTTCTCTCATATCTCCTATGCTTTCATCTCCCTTGCCCAATTCACTCAGATTCTTTGGCCTCCTTGTATTCGCTGACATACTAGGTAAGTGTCCATCAATACGAGACTTTTCCCTTCTCTCACTCTAGAACTCTCTAACTCAGATATATGTAAGGATCACATCCTCACCTGATTCAGGTCTCTGATTAGATGCCAGCTCAGCAGAGAGGTCTGCCCTGACCAACTCACCTAAATCTTGCCAGTCCCTTTCTTTCCTCCACACCACTATATATCTCTTTTAAGCTTTATACCATCTGACTTACGTGACATTTATTTGTTCATTGTCTGTGTTTCTTACCAAAATGTAAACTCCATAATAGGGCATAGCACATAATAGACACTCAATAAATATGTGTTGCATGAATGGATGCATGAGAAGAGGACTGTGTTAAGAAAGTATGATTGAGTCTGTGGGCAGATAGGGATTTTTCACAATCAGGAAAACAATACTGAGAAGAAGAAACACTCATCGTGTTATTTACCGCCAAAGGCATTAAGTTGGTAACATCAGGAGAGGGACGTTTTCCTTTCGTTAGGGTGTCCTCCATTTCCCCAGGTTTTCCTTTCAGTATCAATAAGATTGTCTTCAGCACATGAGGGGCCACGCTTGCCTCAGAACCCGCCGCCTGCCACATCTGTATCAGAGTGCTGCAAACACAGCCCCGCCCCACACAATGAGAATCGTGTTTGTTATGTCCTACTTGATAGAATAACAAGAATCAGGAAAAGAGTCTTGGTTTTACATTTTTATATAGCAAAGACACTGCAGACCTGTCCAAAGCAAACTGAGATTCCTATTTCCAAATGATCCCATAAGCCTCTTATCCTAGAAAACAGAGAAAGGATTTAAATAAAACCTTATGGAAAATACCAGTCTGGTCTGCAAATTCATTTCTACTGCTATTTAAATATCTGTCTAGCTCACTGTCAAGAACTGATCAGCTTTCTGCACTCTATACTTCCTCTGCTACTCCTGCCTTATGACTTTGTTTGTTCAGAAATAATAGAATATTTAAAAACTGGCATGGGAATACAAATTAATAAGTAGATCAATATAAAAATAAAAAAAACCCTAAATAAAAAATGAACTAATTAAATAACAAAAATAAAAACAAAACTGAGCACAGAAGAGTAAGCCATCTTGTCAAATGTCACACAATGAGTGACACAGATGCTATTAAAATCCTGGCTTCTCAATCTCCAGTCCCCTGGCTCCTTTTCCTATGTACTCGACACTCTTCAAGATTAGTCTTACTGTTGCTTATCTTACAAACTGCTGTACACCTCTGCACCGATGTATTTCTGAGACCTTGCCAATTCATGCTGGGTTCTGACACTTATTGCTCAGTCTTTCTGTGTTCAGGTTCATCATTTGGGTGCCTGATCGCTTGGAATATGGAAATACCCAGCTCTGTAGCACCCACTACCCACCTGCTCCAGGTCCCACTTAGAATCACATGGACATCAACTCTCATATGCCGTGTCTCCTTGTCTTATTTCTTGTTCATACCTCTTGGCTGAGCAAATGTTCCATGTGTTTCTTTGGTTTAGTTTCACTCCATGTCCTGGCCTTTTCTACCTTGGTCCTCAGATAGAATTAGACCTGCTGGTAGCAGCTTTGGTTAAGTTCACCTAAAAAATTATGCCTGCTTTCTGTACTTCCTGAGCACATATTGCTTGTACCAGATTTATTGGCAATTTTTATCTTGTATGCATGTGAATATATTCCCTCTCCTCAACAAAATGCTTCAGGGCCAGTAATACTTTATACAAAGTGGGTGCTTAGTTCCTGAATGAGTAAATTGTCTTATGAAGATCTTTCTAGGAATTTCATGAATAGTAAAATACTTTGTGAGTTAAAGCTTCCTAAATAAATACAATCTTTCAGTCTGAAAAATAAAGTTATGTGATTTATTTAGACTTTTGTTTATTTCAGTGCCCTTTCACAGACATTAACTAACCTACATAACACATTTATAGATAGAACTTTCCTCATTTTCTAGATGAGGAAATTTAGCCTCGGGGAGTTTTATCGAACTTCCACAACATCACATAAAATGTAAGCGTCAAAGTTGATGGAAACAGATTCATTTGTTTCCAAAGCCCAAGTCCTCTTCATAATAAAACTCTCCACCTTTTACACTGTTCATGGTAGGGAGTAGTACCTTGATTTCCAATGTTTATGCAAATTGTAGAAATGGAGTGGTGTGATTTTTCTAAACTCTTCTAATGTGCCTGTTAGGTTCATATTGTCCCATAAGCTCGCATTTGTATTTTTTTCTTCTTAAACTTTTCCTGTGATCCTGGATCATAAATTTCAGTCTAACAGTTAAAGGACACAGGACTCCCAATTTTAATGCTTATTATTGGGATGTAGAAATATCTTATGTCTGTCCTTCATAAACAAGAAAAAACACTACATGTACAAATTTATTTTCTCAACAAAAATGAGTAAATTCACAAATGGGAATAAAAATCCATTATCACATTGAGGAGAGGTTTGTTCCTCTGGGATATGCAACATAATACAATTTAAAACCTCAGATAAATAATAGTGACATTGGTCATTTCTTGTGGGCCTACTGTGTTTTAGGTATTATACAAAGATATGCATAACACATATGATATTATTTAAGTCTTACAATCATCCCACATGATGCACAAATACATTTTTCTCTTTCAGAAAAAAGAAACCAGACCTGACTATGGTAGGTTGAGAGTTTAAACCCAGGTCCATCTGACAGTGGAGCCTGTGAACAAGTCCTCATGGAAGGGGACAAAGGGTTGGGGGGCCTTACTCGTCTGCTGGAACTGAGTAGTCCATAAGTTGAAAGATGACCTTCTTGGGTGAAGTACGTGATAACAAAGTGATAACCCGCAACATAACATCCTTCATACAATTGTTATCACACAATTGCCTATAAATAGTATCCACAATCTTAGACACCTGGAAGAGAAATTCCACAGGTAAACAAGAATCTCCTGTTCCATGGTCACCTCTAAACCAAGGCATTTCTTGGATATAAGAATTCACTTTTTCTCAGAATTATCAAGGCAGCAACTAACACACAAATAAGCACTAGTAGAAAGCATATTTATATGTGTTACTACACAATGCAAAATATTCATTTGGATGAAGACTAAATCTGTGCATTTACGAAGAGCAGGAAAATGTCCATTTCTTTCAAAGTTTATTTTGGGAGGGTTGAACTCATTATATAAGAAAAATAAACTCAGAATAGGAAACATACATATAATTCAAGTACTTAAAGAAGAAAATCAAAATAATGGAACAGAATAGCAATGGAACTACAGTGTATACTTCAAAGAAACGTTTGAAAGTTAAAGATGATTTGAATCCACATATTGAAGGGATGAATGATGTGTCAGAGGAATGACCCAGAATGGTAAACACCAACCCATAATCTTGCAAACTCTACTCATAGTCCCATGTTAATTTCATTTTTCTGCCTTTTTACTCATTCTTGAACAAGGAGAGTTCTAGCTGGATCTGAAATTTGTCTCAAATCAGTGGTTGTGTATTCAATATCAAATTTAATCCACCCAGATCATCTCACTTCTTATCTTGAAAATAATCCTTTGCATTTTTTTCTTCTTAAATATTTCTTGTGATCCTGGATCATAAATTTTAGACTAACAGAGATTATAAGCTGAAAAATTAGTTAATGCAAATTTACATTACCCTGCAGTTACATCATATACAGTTCAGTTATCTGTACAACTTTCTATGGCAAACCAAAGAAAAAATTATAAATAAAATGTTAAAAAGTGCAGGGTACTTTTCCAACCACATAGGTTCCAATGTGAGCAAGAAATGAGAGATATAAAACTACTCTTTTCCATAGACCTTTTTAACTATAGGATTTAGAGCTTCTTCTAGTTGTCCTCTTCTTATTTTAAATGCAGATACCTCTAAAGCAAGCCACCTATGTTACTGGGTGCTTAATTATAGAAATTTGTGCCAATTTATGTCCAGTTATAAAAATGATAGTCTGTTTCAATTTTGATGAAATATTTGATGTGTTAGGATTATTTAGAGATTATAAGCCCATATACTATATATGGAATTTAGGGGATTTTTAGGGATATTTTTAGCCTTATAACTCTTGTTAGAACCCAACCCCATCTAAGACAAGAATGCACTGTGTTCAGTAGTCCAGTTGCTTGTGGGAGCTGGGGTTGGGTCATAAATTGAGGAGCCCATTTTGTTCATTTTTTTTCTGTGGTTAGAGATTTCACTGTAGCAGAGGCTAGTTTTACACATCTAGTTTTCTGTTTGGTCTCTCTTCCTCTCAGGGACTTGGTAAGGCTTCATCTCGCCTTCCTTCAAGTGCTCTTTCCCACTTCACTAGAAGAGAGCTCTATTTTGTAAGATGACTTTTGCCCTTCACCTTTCCCTGTGATTGTGTTTGCCCTACAGAATGCTCCCATCTGCAGCAGCATTGACAGTTCTATATAAAGCATCGCCTCCCCTTTCCTGCTCTAGGAATTTGAGTAAGACTTCTCAGATCATTTTCAGTCACCTTGCACTCCTGTGTCAGGAGAGGGAGCTGGAGGTTCGTTCCTCATGTCACCATCAGGGCTAGTTTCATGGGCCTGTGACCTATGTGTTTGCGCAAGGCTCCATGCTGAGAAGGTACCCTTACTTTGTTTAAAGCTCTGCCACTATCACTTTGAACTTTTAAACAATTTTATCTTTGTATTTTGTAAATCAAATACAAAGGGACAGTGGAGCAGAGGAGATACAATAAGTGAGTCTGCCATTGTTCCTATGGTCCCCTTCACATATGGTGTTCACAAAATTCCAGGGGACCCAGGATGTGAAGCTCAGTGGGAAAACAAGATAAGCATCTTATTGAAACTGTAACCTACTTTAAAAATTCCCACTTAGTCTGAAAATGACATAGAAGGAAACAGAAAGGGTAGCCCGTAAATTATTTTCCTTTCAGGCTTTCCTTACTCATCAATAAGCTGAGGGTAGAGAATGTTGGTAGGATATGTGAATGATAAAAAGTGAAATTTTAGAAGTTGAGCTAGTTTTATGGAGTATTTCCATCCTTTCAGAAAGAATTTAATACATATGCATGTGTGAGCTGTGAAACACAAATAGCATTATTTTGGTGATTCTGCACATGAGCTAAATGCTCCTATGTTTACCTTTGTAACTGGCATTGCACAATATATGTATGGATAGTAAAATCTGCTCACGACTAAAAAATGTTAATTGTTCTTTTTGCTTAGAAAGACATTAAATAGCAAATAAAACCAGCATGAAGAATTGAGAGAGAGAGACTGTGGAGGAAAGGCAAACACTGCATGTGCTTACACATTTAATGACATTATTTCCTATGTTGTGAGGAAGCAGTCCCAGATTTCATTCTGCACTGAGCCCCACAAATTATGTAGCCAGCTCTACGGCGAGCTGAGGGTCTTTGAAATCTTTCCTTAAGGGATACACAGGGGATTTCTATTACAGCTATACTATTTTATTGCATTAATGTATTTCTTTAAAAATTTGAAAGCAAATATGGCAAAATATTATGATGTAATATGATTGATGGATAAGCATTCATTACCTACTCTCTAAAATTGTTCGTATGCTTGAAATATTTCACACAAAAAATCCTCAGGCCAGCATGGTGGCTCATGCCTGTGACCCTCGTGCTTTGGGAGGCCAAGGTGGGAGGGTTGTTTGAACCCAGGAATTTGAGACCAGCCTGGGCAACATAGCAAGACCTCCATCTTTACAAAAATTCATTTAAAAAGTTAGCTGGGTGTGGTGGTACATGCCTGTAGCCCCAGCTGCTTAGGAGGCTGAGGTGGGAGGATTGCTTAAGCCCAGGAGTTTGAGGCTGCCATGAGCCAAGGTTTCACCACTGCACTCTAGCCTGAGCCACAGAACAAGACCCTATCTCTAAGTAAAATTTAAAAAACCTAAAGCCTCATTATATTAAAGTGATATAATGAACAATGACAAGAAGTACATATAAAAAGAAGTGGACATACAATAAAGGCAAAAATGCACATTAGAGAGTAAACCCTGTGCTCTCCTGTTTATTGTCAAGTATCTTACCCTGGTGACCTTCTCGGCATGAAATTCCAGAGTAAATTTCAGTATGGATGCTGCATCAGATGCGATTTTATCATCAGGTGAAGAGAGTTTCATCAGGAGACTCCACACAAAATCAGTCAGCAGGGAAGGCAGTAAGGTTTGCCCTACTCTCTGCAACCACAAAGGATAGTCATGACCTCAGGGCTTACTCACACCAACATAAGACAGCTAAACTCAGACATGGTGGCAGATGCTCAAGAGCCAGGCAGCGCCACAAGACTTCCATGGTCCATATACATCTCATTGGAGTCTCCTTCCTCCATGAAAAAATATTAAAAATTATATTTTACAACAATGTTGGTACAAAAATGACTATAATCCAAGTGAAATTATATTTAATTTTTTTCTTCTGATTTTAAAGCAATTCAGCTGTTCAAATATTATCATGAATTTCTTCAGTTTTGGAAATGAGTTTACTCAGATCAGAAACAAGTATGAAGGAAGCAGAAGATGCAGGAGGGGACAGGGTAAGGAAGTCAAGCGAACTCAAAGGCATGGACTTTCCTCTTTTACAGAAAGGGATCAGGAAGCAGAAAGAAATAAAAGGTCTTTATGTCCATGATCGAGGTGCAAGAACTACAATTCAAATAATCCCTTGTTAAAGTTAGAGGACTCTCCATGGATTGTAAAATTTGAACAAAATCACATTGATTATAGATTTCTCAATTAAAGAAAGATAAACGAGCCAAATTTTCTCCTTTTGCCTTTATACGGAGAAAAAATAGTCATTCTCCCAAGTACAGAGGATACCCAATCTCACCAATAAAAGTTTTTCTGCACTTTCTTTAAAGGGATGGAGTATTGCTTTTTGGTCATAAGGCAGAACTAAGACTAAAGTCTGAGTGAGAACTGATGATCACTAGCGCCTTTCCCACTGGGCAGAGGGGTGATGGATGGGAATCTTGGAAAGCTATGGAAGAAAATTAGAGGAGGTTAACCAAGGATTGGAGAGGTGGGATGAATATTACAAATAGTTTGCCACACTTTAAGAAAGCCAGATTTAATTATATGACACTGGATTTTTTTTTAAATGGTGGAAGGCAGAATATTCTCTTTTTGAATATTTGCTTGCTCAACAAAAAATTTACTTTAGTATCTATCTAAAAAGTTGTAGAAGAAGCAATTCCCAGTGAAACTTAGAGCCAGTGTTAGAAGTTTCTGTCATGTACAGGTGAAGGTGTGATAGTAGATTATATAAAATGATAGGTTTGCTTTGTAAAATATTATCTACACGTAACTCTCCAGAAATACACCAATCACACAGGATCAGATGGGCTCTTCAGGGGTCATTTTTATCTCCTCCTGCTTCTTACTGCTACACTGTTACACCATGTTATTACATGTTCTTGATGCCACTTGCTTGAATGTTTGCATAACATACTATTAACTTAACAGTCCACAGATTTTCATTTATTCCTCTATGTTTGGCATATACTTTAAAAAATCTGTGAAGAAGCTCTCACAAATAGTGGTGTTGTTTTGAGTTATTTCTTTCTATAAATTCCCATGAATGAGACTACTAGTTTATTTGGTATGAACATATATATATATTAGTTAATGACACTTTGTGGCTCTCTGTGGATCCTTTGCAAAGCAGTGTCCTCTCTTACAACCAACCACTATATAAAACGAGAGTGCCATGGTTTGGGAATTGTTTTTTGTTTTGGTTTTCTATCCAGCCTTCCCATTTAATGGTGTTTTGCTTCCAGCTTCCATGGTTAGCAATCTTGCTGCTTCTACTCCTATTTGCATGCTTTGAACTTTGTCTTTGGCTATGGTCCTCTTGGTCTTGTTTCTACAATCTTGTATTCTCTCAATTTACCTATTCCATCTACTACTGGAAGTCCCAGCTCCAGGTTTTCCAGCTACTGCTCCTGCATGTAGTGCTGGACTTGCTTTGGTCTCACAATTGGGAAATTAATAACAGGTCATGAACACAAGGACCCAGGGCACCTCCCCCAAGCCCAAGGATTTTTACATCCGATGGATATTAAACTCCGATGAGCAAGGACACCAACCTAGAGGCTGTGATGATAAGTTTCATGAACAGCTTAGAAGAGACCCCAACAGACTGCTGGTCCTAGGTTCACTAGCCTAGTCATGGTACTCAGGATTTCAATTCCAGGATACTGAAGTGGAGGATGGAAGAATGAGGAAAGACTTGCTAGTAAACTTAAACAGATGCCTGGTTTCTTTATGTAAATGAACATGGTCAACCAGGCTTGAAAATTTTGAGAGGAGGTGGGAAAGCATAACTTTTGGTTTTGGAAAGATGTACCATCGGGCTTCTACATATTTAAGACATCTATGCAGTATTTTTGACCATATCATGTTAGATGTATTGCTTCTGCGTATCCTCAGCCTCCCACAATTCAACCCATCTCAGCCATGGAAGAAGACACTGCCTTATACGTGTAGTTTTAAGAGGAACCCGTAGGTCCTCCTACCCCAAGAGATAAGCTGGCCTAAAGGGCTTCCCCAAAAGTTTTGCTGAGCCACTGGCTCAATGCGTGTGGATGGAAGGTGCTGTAAAGCCCAGCCTGGGCCCCAGTGCTGTGCAACTTCTGGAGCCTATAACTAAACCTATCTGGAAGGTGCTGGAAAGCCCAGCCTGGGCCCCAATGCTGTGCAACTTCTGGAGCCTATGGCTAAACCTATGTAGTTTGAATAAGGTGAGGGAGCGTATATAGCTATAGAGCCTCACGGTTCTCCCAAGGGTTGAGACAGTGTAAACACAACTTACTTGGTACTGAGATTTATCATGTAGGCTTTTTAAATTTTTATTTCTCATTTAATAACACTTTTAAACAAAATCAAAATCACAGTGTCATTATGTTTGCAGAGCAAATTATGATAGTATTGGAAAGTCTGTTAACTGCTTTGTTAATTTTTCTAAATAAGCAGAAGTTCTCCATTTTTAGTGAACTATTTGTTGGCCAAACAAAAAGAAGTGTAACTAGGAAAACCTCATTTGCTTTCTATAAGGATTAAGTAATACAAATTACTATATTTGGGAATAATTGGCATAATTATTAATAGAGATGAAAATCAGAAAACCAAATGGTCTATAATCATTTACATTTTACCGCACTGAGTTTAAAAAAAATGAAAAACTACTAACAACATAAACTTTGTTCAAATAAATTGCTACTAAGAGTAATAATACATATAAACAAAAGCCCTTGGCAAAAATGGGGGCTAAATTACCTGAGCAATTTTGCTTTTGTCTTGTCGAAACTCCTTGGGTAGAAATTCTACATCAGAAGAAGGAAACTGGAGGCTGTAACTTTTATCGTTTGTAGGCTTATTTGTTCTAATATCCGCTGTGTTAAGAAAAATAGTTTAAGGTTATTTGATCACTGGTTTGTTCGATGACATTACTATTTCCAATTTTCTTTTCCTGCCTAGTTCTGGAGATCTGATGTTTTCTGAATATTTAACTCTCTGTTCATAGTTTAGTCTCATAAAATATTATGGCACTCACACAGAATTCATAAAGTGTTTAAGAGAGTCCATGTGACATATGAATGAAGGACAAATACTTTTAATAATAGCCTGACAAGATAACAAATACATATAGACCATCAAATGCATGGTTCAGTGTGCTGGAAAAGCTAATGCTAAGCTGGAGGGTCTATTGGCAGGGAGAGTAGACTCGGAGGCATCTGAAATGAGCTGAGTGGTAGACCAGAGAATCCAGAAGTGCTCAGGAAAAACTTCAGGTGCAGAAAATTTCAGTTCCAGAGAAGGTGAGCTTTAAATGATTTTGTTTGTTTTTAAATAGCTCTATAGAGATATAATTGACATATATTTACTGATTTTGTTTTTGTTTTTTGTCTTTTTTGAGCCAAGATCTTGCTCTGTCACCCAGGTTGAAGTCCAGTGGTAAAAACAGGGTTCACTGGAGCCTTGACCTCCTGGGCTCAAGTGATCTTCTCACCTCAGCCTTCCCAGTAACTGGGATTGCAGGCACATGCCACAGTGCCCAGCTAATTAAAAATACACATATTTTGTAGAGATAGGGTCACACTATGTTGCCCAGGCTGGTCTCCAACTCCTGGGCTCAAGTAATCTGCCTGCCCAGGCCTCCCAAATTGCTGGGATTACAGGTGTGAGCCACCATGCCCAGCCCATATAACATATCTAAGGTGAACAACTTGGTAAGTTTTTGTGTATCTATAAACTCAATAATAATAAACCACAAGAAAAAAAATGAACATATCTATTGCCTCCAAAAGTTTCCTCATGCCCTTTTATAACCCCTCACACTTACTCCCTGTACCCATTCTCTGACTCCAAGTCAACCACTGATCCACTTCCTGTCATCTGCTCTCTGTCAAGTTGGTACTTTCTAATTTTATATAAGTGGATCATACAGTATGCACTCTTTTTTGGGGGTGGCGGGGGGTTGGCTTCTGTCACTCAGCAAAACTACTGAGATTCATCCATGTTTTTGTACATATTAATAGTTTGTTCCTTTTTAAAGTGAATAATACTATTCTATTACATGTACATACCCAAATCTCTTTATCTATTTGCCTGTTAATGGACATTTAGGTTGTTTCTGGTTTGAGGCTATTACAAATAATGGTGTTATGAACATTCATGTACCAGTAAGTATTTGTATGAACAACTACTTTCATTTTTCTCAGGTAAATATAAAGTTGTGGAATGACTGAATCTTATGATATTCATTACCAATAGTGGTAATGTGCCAAATTATTTTCCAAAGTTGTTATACTATTTTACAGTTTGCCCACAAGGTATGTGAGCTCAAGTGACTATACATCCTTAATAACACATGGTAGAATCAGTCTTTTCAGTTTTAGAAATTCTAATGGGTGTATAGTGGCATCTCATTATAGTTTTAATTTACATTTCTTTAATAAGTATATATAGAACGTTATTTGATTTGCTTCTTTGCTATGTGTTCTTCTTTGGTAAAATGGCTATTTAAATCCATTTTTATTTTTTAATTTGGTTGTCTTTTTTCTTAGAGAGATTTTTTTTTTCATTTCTTCTAAAAAAGGGTGGATACATGTGCAGAATGTGCAGGTTTGTTACATAGGTACACATGTGCCATGGTGGTTTGCTGCACCTATTGACCCACCCTCTAAGTTCCTTGCCCTCACCCCCCATCCCCCACCCCCAACAGGCCCTGGTGTTTGTTGTTCCCCTCTCTGTGTCCATGTGTTCTCAATGCTCAACTCCCACTTAAGAGTGAGAACACGTGGTATTTGGTTTTCTGTTCCTGTGCTAGTTTGCTGAAGATGATGGCTTCCAGCTTCATCCATCTCCCTGCAAAGGACATGATCTCATTCCTTTTTATGCCTGCATACTACTCCCGTGTATATATGCACCACATTTTTTTGGTCCAGTCTATCATGGATAGGCATTTGGGTTGGTTCCATGTCTTTGTCATTGTAAACAGTGCTGCAGTAAACATATGTGTGCACATGTCTTTATAGTAGAATGATCTATATTCCTTTGGGTATATACCCAGTAATGGGATTGCTGGTCAAATGGTATTCTGGCTCTAGGACCTTGAGGAATTGCCATACTGTTTTCCACAATGGTTGAATTAATTTACATTCCCACCAACAGTGTAAAAACATTCCTATTGCTCCACATCCTCTCCAGCATTATTGTTTCCTGACTTTTGAATAATCACCATTCTGACTGGTATGAGATGTTATCTCATTGTGGTTTTAATTTGCATTTATCTGATGATCAGTGATGGTAAGGTTTTCTTCATATGTCTGTTAGCTGTGTAAATGTCTTCTTTTGAGAAGTCTCCGCTCATATCCTTTGCCCACTTTTTGATGGGGTTGTTTGTTTTTTTTTCTTGTAAATTTGTTTAAGTTCCCTGTAAATTCTGCATATTAGACCTCTATCAGATGGATAGATTGCAAACATTTTCTCCCATTCTGTAGGTTGCCTGTTCATTCTGACAGTATTTTCTTTTGCTGTGCAGAAGCTCTTCAGTTGAATTAGATCCCATTTGTAAATTTGGGCTTTTCTTGCAATTCCTTTTGGTGTTTTATTCATGAAGTCTTTTCCCATGCTTATGTCCTGAATGGTATTGCCTACATTTTCTTCTAGGGTTTTCATGGTTTTGAGTTTTACATTTAAGTCTTAATCCATTTTGTGTTAATTTTTGTATAAGGTGTAAGGAAGGGGTCCAGTTTCAGTTTTCTGCATATGGCTAGCCAGTTTTTCAAGCACCATTTATTAAATAGGGAATTCTTTCCCCATTACTTGTTTTTGTCAGGTTTGTCAAAGATCAGATAGTTGTGGATGTGTGGTGTTATTTCTGAGGTCTCTATTATGTTCCGTTTGTCTATATGTCTGTTTTGGTACCAGTGCCATGTTGTTTTGGTTACTGTAGCATATTTGTAGTATAGTTTGAAGTCAGGTAGCATGATGCCTTCAGCTTTCTTCTTTTTGCTTAGGATTGTCTTGGCTGTACGGGGCCTTTTTCGATTCCATATGAAATTTAAAATGGTTTTTTTTTTTAATAGTGTGAAGAATGTCAATGGTAGTTTGATAGCAATAGCATTGAATCTATAAATTACTTTAGGCAGTATGGCCATTTTCACAATATTGATTCTTTCTATCCATAAGGATGGAATGTTTTTCCATTTGTTTGTGTCCTCTCTTATTTCCTTGAGCAGTGGTTTGCAGCTCTCCTTGAAGAGATCCGTCACATCCCTTGTTAGCTGTATTCCTAGGTATTTTATTCTCTTTGTAGCAATTGTGAATGGGAGTCCACTCATGATTTGGCTCTTTGCTTGCCTATTGTTGGTGTAAAGGAATGCTTGTGATTTCTGCACATTGATTTTGTATTCTGAGACTTTGCTAAAGTTGCTTATCAGTTCAAGANCTCTGTCACCCAAGCTGGAGTGCAGTGGTGTGATCTTGGCTCACTGCAAGCTCCGCCTCCCGGATTCATGTCATTCTCCTACCTCAGCCTCCTGAGTAGCTGGGACTACAGGCACCTGCCACCATGCCCGGCTAATTTTTTTTGTATTTTTTAGTAGAGACGGGGTTTCACTGTGTTAGCCAGAATAGTCTCAATCTCCTGACTTCGTGATCCACCCTCCTTGGCCTCCCAAAGTGCTGGGATTACAGGCGTGAGCCACTACGCCTGGCCACAAACTATATATATATATTAAGTTTGCTTATTATAGGAGGGTAAATAGAGTAAATCTGTTCTCTGTTATTACATCCTGGACAGAAGCAGAGGCATAGGCTCCATAGACAGAGGCTCCACCCCTTACAAATATACAAATATTTTTAAGCTTTGTTCTAAAATGCAATTAAATTACTTGGAGATAGTTTAATACTTTCAGGTCTTGCTTTTATATTTCATTAGAAAAGTCATAGCAACATTTATTTTAATCCTAGGCTGATTTTTCTCCACCATTGAAGCAAGAATCTTCTGAGTAGTCTATCAGATGCTCAATTAGATAGAAAAAATACCTCATTTTTAAAGTCCCATTGGTAAACTCTCTCCTTCTCCATCCTTCCTGGTTCCACCCAGCATTCCTCTCCCCAAAATTAATACTCAAGTAATCTAAGAACAGTTCTTTATAAATCTTGAAGAACCAACCACACTATTACCAGAATTTCTTGACAATGCGAAAAAGATTCAAAGATACATTTTAGAAAGTATAGCTATGACTCTTGGGATAGGATTTAGAAATTAACAGACATAGAGCCTTCCCAGGACCCATAAATTGCATAACGAGGAACATATTCTTAGTAATCCTGAGAAAAGATGGTGAACCATTCTTACCATTCTGACACTGTGCAATGTAGAGGAGGTGACACATTCCCAATGACGCTTGTTGTACAATGGAGGGATCTTCATGGGAACACAAAAGAGACAGCTCTGCTGCCAGGAGACCCAAACATGGAGCATCAACACTTGTCTAATGGAGAAACAAAGGAGAATGTTCATTTGCTGTGCATAGCCAACATGAAAATGTCTGCATGCATCTGATCCTGTTATAAATCAGACTAGGATTCTAAGATAAGCTTCAGAGTTTACAATATCTGTAATCAAATCCTGGCCCCGTTACTGACTCTCAATTTCCTCATCTGTGAAATGAAGGTAATAAATTCCACTTTGTAACAGTTATTGTGGAGAGTAAGGGGTAACACTGATGACAAGAAGAAAAAATCCTAGCAAAGTACTTGGAAATAATGGTGACTCAACTAATGTTAGTTTCTGTGCCATGAAGTGGGTAGCCATTTGCGGGTAGCAAATTCCCAGGACGTGGAAAAGTAAGGTGGGATGTGTATTTCCAAAACCTTTAGTGTTTCCTTTTCCACATACGAAACACTATAAGTCACTGAGGAGGTATGCCACTTTTCCTCTTCAAGTTGTTCTGATTCCTCCCAGGGAAATTTTTTAAAATGCCCAGCATTTGCTTTTGATGTCAAAGCTACTACCAAAATATTTCTGTATTTCCTTCTACAACTTCTTCAACACTTCGACTAATCAAACATTTAGATTTTCATCTTAATGGACCTGTTTGGCTAGAGAATATCTGCATAGAGAAGAGAGTAGAGATAGAAAAGAGGAAAGATAGAAAAGGCACTTGCTTTTATGAAATTATGGGTGCCCTTTACCAATTGTGTGTGTCTTTTTTTAAAACAAAGAAGGGCTCTGATTAAAGGTAGATTTGGCGAACTAGCAGCATGGCTTGCAGATAGTTCTTGCCCCCAAGACAAGTGATTACTTTTCCTAGGTAGAGGCTTTGATGATTGGAGCAATTGTTGATGGTAAACTCCAGAGGGATCGCAAGGCCTGCTTCTGTTGACCTTTTTCATGCCCCATTTTCCCTGCCCTTTACGTGACTTACCTCACCACTTCCTGCCCACTCTGTCTCTCTCTCTCACACACACAGAAATTCCTAAGGAAGAAATATGAAGTGGCCTGGGTCATCTGGGTCATGGGCCAAGGCCATAATTGAATTGTGATGTGGGGAGTGAAGGTCTCAGTAGGAGAACAGAGATTATAAATATCTTTTTTTCCATGATATTCTGCTTGTATTCTTTTCCACCCATACAAAGACTGGCCTGGTCCTTCCCCTTTTAGGAGCTCTGTGGCTTTGGAGAGTCTGGGAGCAGACAGTAGCAGCTGCCTCTGCTCTAGGCCCTAGGGAGAAATGCTCTCTTTCCCTGGAAGTCCTTTTCTTTGGGTTTATATTCCAAGGCTTTTTTCCCACACTCGATGGCAAGATCTTAAAAACCATCGTTGTGTATGGGCATGAGAAAAAGGAGCAAGTTTTCTCTTTCTACTGGGCATGAGAGAAGAGTAGTACTTCTCACAGCTTAACTCACTGAAGCTGAGCACCACTTACAGGGGACTGGCCTCACAGTCATCTTATATTATAGGTTTTGCCTCAAATTTCCTCCCTGATTATTCCTGCTCAGGAACTTGTTAAATGTGTAGTTCTTAGTGGATGTTTTTGTAAATGAAACTCCTAGTGGTTTCCTTCTCTTCTGTTTGCCAGTTAGGATCTATCTAACTGTATATGTTAGGTGGATGCCTCTAGCAGAGTATGTGTGGTCGTGCCTAGATTGCATTTCCACTTACTGTCACCAACTAAAAAGGCATGTTTAGGGAGTGGGACATGACCCAAGGTAGGCCGAGAGAGGAGTAAGGCAGCATGGATCATGGAGCACACTGATGTATATCCTGCACAGCCATTCAGAAGCATGACAACCACAGCTACCCTTCCTCTAAGACAAGACTTTGAGAGCTTTCAATATGATATATCCTGGCTTTATAGAAAATCTACCCAAGTACTAAAAAGAAGCAAATATTTAAAAAATGGAGAAAAGTAGCTTCTCGGTATTCACTCCTAAACCTAAGTATTCCTGCTTAGTTTTCTGGCCCTTTTAACTGTGCCCTTTCTTTGTAGATCTGGCCTCTCCAGTCGCTTATCTTAACAATAATGATAGTTTTAAGTGCTAGGTTCCAGAAGCAACCACTTCCATGGTTTTCAGCTGCTTCTTCTGGAAGTCATCCTTGTTTCTATAAAGAATGCACCTTCACTTCTAACATCAGTTTGAGACATTGTCTATCTCAATTCCATTCTTCCACTTCCCCACAATTCTCTCAATAGAGAACATTACTCATCATAGTATATTATTTTTAATTCTTCTACTTTTGTGTTTTACTACTATATTAATACTTTTATTTCTTGTTTCATACAACAGAAAAACAGAATAGGAATATAACAGGATAAAACGTAATAACAGAATAGGAACATAAGTAGAATCTTCCAGAATGTAGCCTTTTGTGCCTGGCTTCTTTCACTTAGTGTAATGTTTTCAAGGTTTATGCATGTTGTAGCATGTTGTAGCATGTATACAACTTTATACCTTTTTATGAGTGAATAATATGCCATATGAGTATGTTACATTTTACTTGTTCGTTTGCCTGTTGATGGACATTTAGATTGCCCTTTTCAGCTATTGTGAATTTTGCTGCAATGAACACTTTGTATAAGTTTTTGTTTGAACAACTGTTAAATTCTTTTAGGTATATACCTAATATTTCTGTGTCAAATGGCAATTCTATGTTTAACTTGTTGGAGAACCACTAAACTATTCTCTGCACTTTAATTTTTGCACTTTTGAGCTCGTAGCATTTACATTGTGTTCAGTAACTCATTTAAGTTTTTCTGTGCTGGGTTTATAGATTAATTCTAAACGTTAAAAATCAATAATATGGTCTCACCATGACTAGGTAAAATTACTCAATGTATAGGCCAAGCTCACTTTAGTTATATTTCCTTTTGGCATGTACCTATGTCTTTCTCATCTGTACCCTGCATTATCTCTTTATTTTTAAAATTATTTTTATTTTTAATTTTTTGGAGATGAGGTCTCACTCTGTCACTCAGGCTGGACTGCAGTGGTGTGATCATAGCTCACTGCAGCCTAGAACTCCTGGGCTCAAGAGGTCCTCCCATCTCAGGCTCTCAAAGCACTGGGATTATAGGCATGAGCCACAAAGCCCAGCTGTCTCTCTATCGTTAATAGTATTTTTTTCTTTATTTACCTTTGTCTGTCTCTTTTATTTGCAGAGTTTCCCCAAATTTCACAAAGTGTGGTTGCTGCTTAATATTTAAGGATGTAATGCCTGTTGATGGGGTTTTGTGTGTGAGCAAGGCTTGCCACCTGTTGTACTTTGTTTTAGAGCAGCTAGGAGGGGGGCTAGAGTCATGCTGTAGTATATCTAGATAGAATGCAAGACTCCTTTCTCAGGGAACTTAACAATGGTTTTTGCAAAAGAAAAATTCTCAACTTCTGTCTGCCAATGTGTGTCAAGAGGAATGCGGGACAACATAGGTTCTTCTGTACATGCTTTCAATTAATCCTTTGAATTAATGCATATGTTTCCAGCCTGCCTTGACTCCCACCCCTTATCATTATTTGGCCTTTCATAACTCACCCTCTAGGGTTCTACAGGGAAAACTGCTTTTCTTTCAGCTAACCCCTATCCTAATGCTCATGGTCTCCCACCACTCAGTTCCCCTGCCAGGTTTTATCTTCTAACTAATCTGTCTTCCAGAAATTTGTTGGCATGACTAGCCCATTGAAAACACTTCATTAATTCTCTTTGTTGCTGTGTATTTATACTTTTAAAATATTTTATTACCATCATTTTGTGGGGACTCTGGAGAAGAAAGAGATATATACATGTGGACAATTTGTTAGATTTAGCTGGAAATCCACCATCCATTTTTAAATGCTGATGTGCCAAAGGGACAAAGCTAGGGAAAAAACATCTCAGTGCTATAAGCTGACATGCTTAACTCACATTTCTTTGCCTGTTGAAAGTTGAATCATTTAATTGAAGGAACATGTGCTTTGAGTGTAGGAGTTTCTCTATCCTGATGGGCACATGGGTCATGTGAGACAAATCATCACTTTAAAAATGTTTATGACAAGATAAAAATGATAGAATTGTTCAATAGGACAAGAATCTCTGACACTCTGGAGGACCTAGGCTAGGGTTATTATGAAGAAAAAAGTCTATCCCATGTAGGAACAGTACCAGACAACAAATGAGGTGGATGCACTTAGAGAAGGGTAGAACAAATATTCATTGATGATCTACAATGTGTCGGATACAGAGATGCACAGACCAGGGCTGTGGGAATCTCAGATTTTAATTTATCAACAATGTGTTTTGATTTTTTTGTTTTGTATATTTGCCTCCCCAATTAATTTCACTGGCTTAATCATCTTTACAAGACATTATTTTAAAGAGAAAGCAAACTTAGTGAAGTTTTATGCTTCCCTGATAGTGATGAGCTGGTTGATTCTAGCTCTAGTTTCAATGTCCAGGAAAATGCTGAAGTACTTCCACCTGGTGGCACTTAGTGAACATTGCAGAACAGAGTAATAGGTTACTCCATCGGTTTTCTCAAACAAATCTGAGTTATAGCTAGGAACTCTCAACTAACAATTTATGAGAACCTTCCGCTTTACATGTGAATTTACATATTTATTCCTTTGCAGTTGAAGGATGGGATGTATGCAAAGGAGAATGAATTCTACTACAGTAATGGAAAGAGGTGACAGAAGATGAAACTCCAAAATGTCTATCTGCTACTTGAGTGGAATTCACTAGAATATATCAAATGCAGAGAGAAACATGTGACTAGGCTCTAGTCAAACAATTGTCATCAAATACTTGCTGAGTATATAACACATTTTAGGAACTGCGCAGAAAACAGTCTTGAGTGGTGAGATGCACTTACTGTCAAGCTTCACTTGCAAAATTTTCAGTGGTGAACCTTCTGGACACCCGATGTATAACTCAAGCTATTTTAGAAATTAGAGAAAGGCTGCCTTCCCAGGTCAGAGAATCAGAAGATTGAAATAAGCCACTCACTCTCTTTTTTTGGACACTGAAATAGGGAATCAGCATGATACAAAGAACATCCTGGACTGTATCCCCCGTCTAAGTAACTTGTATTATGTTCCAAAGCTGAGTTTAAACAAAATAGTAAAAATTCAAATGTATTTCAAAGCTCATCCAGATTCTTCATCTCAATAAATCTGGGGACTGCTTGTACAAGCAGTAGAAAATGGATAAAGATAACATCATGAATGTATGTTTCTCACCCTCTTTACTTTTATCTCCTCCTGAAGTGACTCCAGCAATCAGATAAGTAATTAGCAGAGTATGTTTAAAAATCGCTGTAAAGGATGGTTGGGAAACAGAGGCTGAATATACAGTATCCACAAAAGAGAAATATTCATAGGTAGTATGACGTTTTTTAGAAGGCAGGCCATGATGGCATTCAAAGTATAGACAAACTCAGTAAATATTGGTGATTATGACATACCTATTTGTTCTCCATCTGAAATGCAAAAATTAAAGTCTGATTATATCCCAGTATTTGTGAAGGTGTGGGGAAATGGGCAGTTTAATATTTATAAGAATGCAAATTGGTGGACAATTTTGTGTTACTAAACTTTAACCTATCATATTTCTTTATCTGACCATCACCTTTCTAAGCCTTTCCAGGTACACACTCATGTACTTGCACAAAGATGCCCATTTTGTATTGTTTGAAGCAGAAAAAATTAAATGATACTTTAATGTCCATCAACTGAAAAATAGCTAAATGGATCATAATATGTTAAAACTATGGGCTATAAACTATTTAAAATAATAAAATGAATCTACATATGTTGACATGAAAATATCTGTAGGATGTATTGTTTCAGTGAAAAAAGTAAATTATAGAACCATATGTAAATACAACTTTAGTAAAGAAACAATAAGTAATAAAGCTATGTATTTCAGTGTGTGTTTTATATGTGGGTATGCACATTGAAAGTGGTTTGGTAGGACACACATCATGCTGACATGGCTAAGGACAGGGTTGGTGTGGAGAGGATAGTAAAGGGAGACTTATGCTCTACCTCTAGCATGTTTCACAATGAAAGAACTTGAGGATTACTTGTATAAATTTAAAATAAATAAATAAATAACAGCTTTCAAATTATTTTGGGAAGTAATACATAAGAAGACAGGTAAGGTTGGAAGAATTTTAAAAATTACAAATTGTGGTCTACAGAGGAAATTTCAGAGTCAGCAAGAATCTGGTTTTAACACCTTCATGTTCTTTGCATAAAGCATGATGCATCTTAACCAATTGTTTGAGAAACTGTTCTGATTGACAAAAAGTCATGTAGGATATTGACTCCTTTTCTGATATCCCAACCAACCTACCAGTACAATAATACCAAGGACCTGTCAAGTACTGTTAGGACCCAAGACACGGAAAGCAGCACTATAGAAATGCAGTCTTCAGAATCAGGTGGCATTGTTATACTCTGTGACTTACATATTTTCTGACTTTCCTGACTGTAAATCTTAACACCTTGTTGATGATCACCATGATTCTCTCTTGCAGATATGAGCTATCTTTACTCATCCACACGAGCATTTCCTGTTGGAAACACAAAGTCATCCTTGAACCATGCAATTTCCATTTTCCAAGAACCTTTCCTCTATTCTCCAACTTCACCAATTCAGGCATTCCTACAGTCTCCTAGTTATTTCACACTTAACCTACATTTATCTCAAAAACCCAGACAATAAGCATCTAGTATACTACTTCATCTACTATAGAAACTGTTTCTGGGTTTTATTTTATTTTATTCTATTCAACAAGTATTTACTAATATCCACTATAATAGTCACTTCGTTAGCACCATGAATAGTTCAGCACGAGGCTATGATATGATCATCAGCTGCTTTGCCTCCTCTTTTTCTTTCAACGTATGTATTCTCCCTTTTATTTTTAAATGACAAGCTGCATTTCAGATTTAAAAGACATTCCAGAATTCCTCTGCCAATTCACCACTCAAATATTCTGGCTTATGGTTAGAGAGTACATTACTGGAGGCAGGTTTGTTAGAAAGTTCTTGCAAATTTTGATTCAAATCTGTCTTAGCTGCACCTTCTAGCTGTTCTTAATCCTCAGAGGGATTAATTCTTCTCTTGAGAAGGGAAGAATACTGCATATGCCTCATATACTAACCGCCATTAATAGTTTTCTTTAAGGCAACCTGTCAGGGTCTACTATATTTATGTCAATGGTTGGCCAAACCTCTTCATCTGCTCTTGCTCCCATTGTGAAAAATGTTTGAAGTCTATTTCCTAAGGTAAAAGAGTTTCTAAATCTCAGAGAGGTCAGCCTCTGCCTTGGCCTTTTCAGGAGTGAGGTTTCAGCCCTTTTCGAGAATCAGGGAAGATTTTAGGCAAGGTAGGTATAAGAATAAAGTAGTTAAGTAACAGGCTCCCAAGATAGAGGGGCTCTTCCACACATTAGCATTATATATATTATTGCTCCTTTCTCTGTTTTCATTTTTTTAATCATGAAATGAAAGAAATTATAGTAACCCCCTCATGAGATTATGTTAAGGATTATATGAGATAACTCACATATTCAACTTAGTGTCTGACATGGAGCCAATGCTTAATAAATGGAAACTATTGATAATGTCATGGGGTGAATAAAAGAGCATGCACGGGCACGGAAGGGGAGAATTCATAATCACCATGAAGGGTCGTGAGGATAACAACTTTTTTTAACTTTTATTTTAAGTTCAGGGGTACATGTGCAGGTTTTTACATAGATAAACTTGTGGTATTAGCCTAGTACCCACTAATTATTTTTCCTGATTCTCTCCCTCTTCCCAACCTCCACCCTTTGTTAGGCCCCAGTATCTGTTGTTCCCCAATATGTGTCCATGTTTTCTCATCACTTAGCTCTCACTAATAAGTGAGAACATGCAGTATTTGGTTTTCTGTTTCTGTGTTAGTTTGTCAAGGATAATGGCTTCCAGCTCCATCCAAATTCCTGCAAATCACATAATCTCATTCTTTTGTATGGCTGCATAGTATCCCATGGTGTATGTGTACTACAGTTTCTTTGTCCAGTCTACCATTGGTGGTTATTTAGGTTGATTCCATGTCTTTGCTATTGTGAATAGTGTTGCAACATGTGTGCATGTGTCTTTATGACAGAACAATTTATATTCCTCTGGATATATCATATCCAGTAATGGAATTGCTGGGTCAAATGGTATTTCTGTTTTTAGTTCTTTGAGGAATCACCATGCTGTTTTGTACAATGGTTGTACTAATTTACACTCCCATCAACAGTGTATAAGCATTTATTTTTCTCCACAACCCTGCCAGCATCTGCTGTTTTTTTGACTTTTTATGAATAGCCATTCTGACTGGTGTTAGTTGATATCTCATTGTGGTTTTGATTTGCATCTCTTTAATGATCAATGAGGTTGAGCTTTTTTTTTCATATTCTTGTTGGCCACATGTATGTCTTCTTTTGAAAAGTGTCTGTTCATGTCCTTTGCCCACTTTGTAATGGAGTTTTGTGTTTTTTTTTCTTGTAAATGTGAGTTCCTTTTAGATGCTGGATATTAGACCTTTGTCAGATGCATAGTTTGCAAAAATTTTCTCCCATTCTGTAGGTTGTCTGTTTACTCTCTTGATAGTTTCTTACGATGGGCAAAAGCTCTTCAGTTTAATTAGATCCCATTTGTCAATTTTTGCTTTTGTTGCACTGCTTTTGGTGCCTTTTTCATGAAATTTTTGCTTGTTCCTATGTCCAGAATGGTATTGCACAGGATGTCTTCTAGGATTTTTATAGTTTTGGGGTTTACATTTAAGTCTTTAATCCATATTGAGTTAATTTTTGTATATGGTGTAAGGAAGGGGTCCAATATCAATCTTCTGCATATGGCTAGCTAGTGGACAACATTTTTTAAATGAATAATAAAAAAAAACAGTTGGCGGCCAGGCGCGGTGGCTCAAGCCTGTAATCCCAGCACTTTGGGAGGCCGAGACGGGCGGATCACGAGGTTAGGAGATCGAGACCATCCTGGCTAACACGGTGAAACCCCGTCTCTACTAAAAAATACAAAAAATGAGCCGGGCGAGGTGGCGGGCGCCTGTAGTCCCAGCTACTCGGGAGGCTGAGGCAGGAGAATGGCGTGAACCCGGGGGGCGGAGCTTGCAGTGAGCTGAGATCCGGCCACTGCACTCCAGCCTGGGCGACAGAGCGAGACTCCGTCTCAAAAAAAAAAAAAAAAACAGTTGGCTCAAATTAGGCACAAATTAGCCTAATACATTTTATTTTTCTTCAAATTCCTTTTTGTCCTCATAAATACCAATACTGCTTCTTTACTTGTGTGTATTTATGATTTATACAGCTCATAGATGCTCCCAGTAGGATAAATTGATCTGTTTTTCCAGTACTTCTACACAGTTGGCCTCTGATGCCAACATGTTAGGAAAGCAAAATTGAAGACCATAAGACATGCAGTGCAGTATTCTGTCTCTGGTTTAGACATTAAAAAATTAAATTGTGAAAAATAGGTTTTGAATTGTCATTAGGCCTTGTTTAGGTACAGTAATATCCATGAAGATAGAATGCTCAGCATTTTCTTTAGTACCTGAGTTGATGAAGAAGCAGTATGCATACAGACACACACAGCAAGGTTTCATAGCTATGTTAACTTGAGGGTAGTTTAGGCTAACACTACTCTCAAATACTACTCTCTGCTACTTCAAATTGTGTTCACCCATATAGCACCACATGAGACCTGGTTTCTCAAGTGCCTATTGATGCTGTCCTTCCCAAATTAAATTCCTAAAATTGTGCCTCTGTAATTCAAATAAAGGGAAGTGACTACATTTCCCTCTTTTGTGGTAAAGAAAAACTTTCAGTCATCAAATACTTGAAGGAGATGCAAATATAGCAAATGAGAAGAAAGTAAAGCATAGTGAGCATACTAGATTTATGACAAGAAAATTAAACTACTTATTTCCCCTTTACCTTTAAGATCTGTAGTTTGTAGAGGTCTTTAGTCACCAAGGTCAGAAGAATGTTCTCATATATATTTAAAATATTGTGGTATAAATTCTGAAACACAAAAACATTGCACAGCCAGTCTTAGATAAACTTTTACCTAGTGTCTACAGCTTTTTTCTTGCTTAAAAGTTACTTTTAACTGGGTTTCAATTCCTTGAACATAAATCAGTGACACAGAAAATACTTAACATCAAATTGTAAAATACCACACATATTTAAAGACTTCTAGCATTATCTCAGATATTAAAAAATATACGAAGAAAAAAGACAAAGGAAAACATAAAAATGTAATTCCCTTTGAGAAATAGAATGCGTATTTTTTATTTAGTGACTTTCTATAATCTTTAAATTTTCTATAATAAGCATCTACCATGTTTTTTTCTTTCTTTCTTTCTTTCTTATTATTATTATTACTATTTTGAGATGGAGTGTCACTCTCTCGCCCAGGCTGGAGTGCAGTGGTGCCATCTCGGCTCGCTGCAAGCTCCGCCTCCCAGTTTCACGCCATTCTCCTGCCTCAGCCTCCTGAGTAGCTGGGACTACAGGTGCCCGCCACCACACCTGGCTAATTTTTTGTATTTTTCTAGTAGAGACGGAGTTTGAGACCAGCTTGGACAACGTAGTGAGAACTCATCTCTATAAAACAAAACAAAACAAAAATTAACCAGGTATGGTGGTGCATGTCTGTAGTCCTAGCTACTTGAGAGGCTGAGATGGAAGGATTGCTTGAGCCCAGAAGGTGGAGACTGCAGTGAGCCAAGATAGTGCCACTGCACTCTAGTTTGGGTGACGGCACAAGACCCTGTCTCAAAAAAAAAAAAAAAAAAAAAAATCCAATATTGAATACATTTTATATGTAAATAGATGGAAACAGTAAGATTTATTGTTCCACACACTATGTAGGTACTAGAAATTGTATGCTATGTAGGTATTGGAAATTTCCATGCGTGAGTAGCTGACATATAAAATACATGGAACATAAATTTTACCTCTATGTCCTCAGAGTCCTCATTACTGCTCCCCATTTCTTTTACTTTGTCAAGACCTGGCATGACAACTATCATTCCAAAGGATGACTCTATTATCTTCAGCTGAGATTCAAACTGCAGTAAGGGATCCACAAAGCTGACAAGAAAAAGGCATAATTATTAATGATGAGATAACAAATAATATAATAGAAATTTAGTGGCCATTTCTTTCTTTCTCTTTTTTTTTTTTTTTTTTTTTTTTGAGATGGTGTCTTGCTCTGTCACCCAGACTGGAGTGCAGAGGCGCCATCTCGGTTCACTGCAAGCTCTGCCTCCCGGGTTCACGCCATTCCCCTTCTTCAGCCTCCCGAGTAGCTGGGACTACCAGCACCCACCACCTTGCCTGGCTAATTTTTTGTATTTTCAGTAGAGATGGGGTTTCGCCATGTTAGCTAGGATGGTCTCAATCTCCTGACCTTGTGATCCACCCACCTCGGCCTCCCAAAGGGCTGGGATTGAAGGCATGAGCCATGTGCCTGGCCCAGCCATTTCTTAGTGATAAACAAAAATGAGGTTCAGCTTTTGGCTTTATAAGACAGATGAGTCTTAAGTATTATCTTAAAAATGATAATGTTTTAAATATAAAGGAATTAATTTCTTTGTAAATTTATCTATAAACAATTATTTAGAAATCAGAATATATTTCTCCATAAACATAATAATGCGAAGAGTGGTTACATTCCCAGCCAAGTCCACAAAGCCATGCTAAGCTTTAAACAGTTGAACTATATTACTACCACAATTTCTGTAATCAATGATAATATGTTTTTCATATCTTAGTATTTCTTACATTGAGATGCATCTTCAAATTGATGGCAAATGAAGCTTGCCTAAGCAGCTAGAAAGATTATCTGCCTGTCTATACAATACAGAAAGACTAGAAAAGAGTATGAGAAAGAAATAGTAGTTGCCAAATTATAATGGTGGAATTTGGAGTAATTTCTTAATTTTTCACAATTACATGTTTTAAAGAGATAACATTTTAAATACATCCAATTAGGGAAATAAAAGAGCATGATAGCTTATCATACCTGGAGTTCACAGCCAGGATCACGGATTCATTACTTAAGAGGCCTGAGTATGCATCCAATAGGCTGCTAACTTTATGTGCCTAAGTACCATGTTAAAAAAAAAGAAAAGAAGAATTAATGATTACAGAACAGTGAGACTCATAATAGCATGTGTACTTCTCCCTTTTACAGAGACTAAAGGAACCAAATTAGACTGGAAAACACGCTCAAAAGTTCATAGAAGTGTTAAGACCAGACAAACTGTAATTTAAATTTACAATAGTATGTTTGCCTAACTGGAGGTCTTTTACAGTCAACAACTATGCTTATATAATTTGTATTTCCAGACAGCATTTTGTAAGGTGTGCTCTTTACCAGATGCACTTCTGTACACCACTATAACTATTAAGTCCCACCTATACAGTGTGGAGTCTGCCTATAAAAATGCCAGCAGGGCCGGGCGCAGTGGCTCACGCCTATAATCCCAGCACTTTGGGAGGCTGAGGCAGGCAGATCATGAGGTCAGCAGATCGAGACCATCCTGGCTAACACGGTGAAACCCCACCTCTACTAAAAATACAAAAAAATTGGCCGGACGTGGTGGCTGGTGCCTGTAGTCCCAGCTACTCGGGAGGCTGAGGCAGGAGAATGGAAGTAACCCGGGAGGCGGAGCTTGAAGTGAGCCAAGATGGCGCCACTGCACGCCAGCCTGGGCAACAGAGTGAGACTCTTGTCTCAAGAAAAAAAATAGCAGGGCAACTTAAGTCAGGCGTTATTAAAGACTGACTAAACTCACACTATGGAATGAGAACCACTGCAGGGCAATGTGCAGCTGTTGAATACAACAATTTAGGCTTTAAAAGTGATAATTAAAGGGATTCCACTAAGAATTTATCATTCTTTCTTTTCCAAGAAACTGGAAAACTAGACCTCCAATAGCCAAAACAATCTTAAGAAAGAACATGGAGGTATTACAGTTATGATTTCAAGCTATAATACAAAATTAAGTAATTAAAAGTTTATGGACTGCTGTAAAAACAGACTCATAGACAAATTGAATGAAATAAAAAGCCCAGACATAAACCCATTAATATATGGTCAACTGATCTTTGATAAGGGAGCCAAGAATTCACACTGGGCAAAGGACAGTCTCTTCAATAAATGGTGTTGGGAAAACTGAATATCCACAAGCAAATAAATGAAATGGGACCCTTATCTTATACCATATACAAAAATTGATTTGAAATGGATTAAAGACAAATGTAAAGATGTGAAACTGTAAAACTCCTAGAAGAAAACATAGGGAAAGAGCTTCTTTACATTGGTCTTGGCAAAGATTTTTTGGGTAGGATGTAAAAAGCACAGGCAACAAAAGCAAAATTAAACAAGTGGGACTACATCAAACTAACAAGCTTCTGCACAGCAAAGAGAGCAATTAACAAAATTAAAATGACAACCTATGGAATGGGATAAAATATTTGTAAAACATAAATCAGATAAGGTGTTAATATCCAAAATGTATAAGAATGTATAAGAAACTCATACAATTCAATGGCAAAAAAAAAAAAAAAAAAAAGCAGATAACCCAATTACAAATGGGCAAAAGACCTGAATAAAAATTTTTCCAAAGAAGACATACAAAAGCAGTCCCTCTGAGAACTGGAACAAGACAAGGATGCCCACTCTCACCACTCCTGTTCAACATAGTACTGGAAGTCCTAGCCAGAGAAATCAGACAAGAGAAAGAAATAAAGGACATCCCAATCCATAAAGAAGTCAAATGGTCACTGTTTGCTAATAATGTGATAGTTTACCTTGAAAACCCTAAAGACTCCTCCAGAAAGCTCCTAGAACTGATAAACGAATTCAGCAAAGTTTCCAGATACAAGATTGATGTACACAAATCAGTAGCTCTTCTATATACCGACAGCGACCAAATGGAGAATCAAATCGAGAACTCAACCCCTTTTACAACAGCTGCAGAAAAAAAAAGACAAAACGAAAACAAAACAACAACAACTTAGGAATAGACTAACCAAGTAGTCAAAAGACCACTGCAAGAAAAACTACAAAACACTGCTGAAAGAAATCATAGACGACATGAACAAAAGGAAACACATCCCATGCTCGTGGATGGGTAGAATCAAGATTGTGAAAACGACCATACTGCCAAAAGCAATCTACAAATTCAACGCAATCCCCATAAAAATACCACCACCATTCTTCACAGAATTAGAAAAAAAAAATTCTAAAATTCATATGGAACCAAAAAAGAGCCCGCATAGCCAAAGCAAGACTAAGCCAAAAAAACAAATCTGGAGGCATCACACTATCTGATTTCAACCTATACTATAAGGCCATAGTCACCAAAACAGCATGGTACTGGTATAAAAATAGGCACATTGACCAATGGAACAGAATAGAGAATCCAGAAATAAACCCAAATGCTTACAGCCAACTGATCTTTCACAAAGCAAACAAAAACATAAAGTGGGGAAAGGATACCCTTTTCAACAAATGGTGCTGGGATAATTGGCTAGCCACATGTAGGAGAATGAAGCTGGATCCCCATCTCTTACTTTATACAAAAATCAACACAAGATGGATTAAGGACTTAAATCTAAGACCTGAAACTGTAAAAATTCTAGAAAATAACATTGGAAAAACCCTTCTAGACATTGGCTTAGGCAAAGATTTCATGACCAAGAACCCAAAAGCAAATGCAATAAAAACAAAGATAAATAGCTGGGACTTAATTAAACTAAAGAGTTTTTGCATGACAAAAGGAATAGTCAGCAGAGTAAACCGACAACCCACAGAGTGGGAGAAAATCTTCACAATCTATACATCTGACAAAGAACTAATATGCATAATCTACAACAAACTCAAACAAATCAGTAAGAAAAAAACAAACAATCCCATCAAAAAGTGGGCCAAGGACATGAATAGAAAATTCTCAAAAGAAGATATACAAATGGCCAACAAACATATGAAAAAATGTTCAACATCACTAATGATTAGAGAAATGCAAATCAAAATTACAATGCAATACCACCTTACTCCTGCAAGAATGACAGTAATCAAAAAGTCAAAAAACAGTAGATGTTGGCATGGGTGTGGCGATCAGGGAACACTTCTACACTGCTGGTGGGAATGTAAAGTAGTACAGCCACTAGGGAAAACAGCATGGAGATTCCTTAAGGAACTAAAAGTCGAACTACCATTTGATCCAGCAATCCACGCTACTGGGTATCTACCCAGATGAAAAGAAGTCATTATTTGAAAAAGAAACTGGCACACATATGTTTATAGCAGCACAATTCACAATTGCAAAATCGTGGAACTAACCCAAATGCCCATCAATCAACGAGTGAATAAAGAAACTGTGATATATATATATATATATGATATATATATATATGTGATAGAATACTACTCAGCCATAAAAAGAAATGAATTAACAGCATTTGCAATGACCTGGATGAGACTAGAGAATATTCTTCTTTTTTTTTTTTTTATACTTTAAGTTCTAGGGTACATGTGCACAATGTGCAGGTTTGTTACAGATGTATACATGTGCCATGTTGGTGTGCTACACACATTAACTCATCATTTACATTACGTATATCACCTAATGCTATCCCTCCCCCGCCACACCTTCCCCACAGTAGGCCCCAGTGTGTGATGTTTCCCTTCCTGTGTCCAAGTGATCTCATTGTTCAATTCCTACCTGTGAGTGAGAACACGTGGTGTTTGGTTTTCTGTTCTTGTGATAGTTTGCTGAGAATGATGGTTTCCAGCTGCATCCATGTCCCTACAAAGGACATGAACTCATCCTTTTTTATGGCTGCATAGTATTCCATGGTGTATATGTGCCACATTTGCTTAATCCAGTCTGTCACTAATGGACATTTGGGTTGATTCCAAGTCTTTGCTATTGTGAATAGTGCTGCAATAAACATACGTGTGCATATGTCTTTATAGCAGAATGATTTATAATCCTTTGGGTATATACCCAGTAATGGGATGGCTGGGTCAAATGGTATTTCTAGTTCTGGATCCTTGAGGAATCGCCACTGTCTTCCACAATGGTTGAACTAGTTTACAGTCCCACCAACGGTGTAAAAGTGTTCCTATTTCGATTGGAGAATATTATTCTAAGTGAAGTAACTCAGGAATAGAAAACCAAACATTGTATGTTCTGTGATATGTGGGAGCTAAACTATGAGGACACAAAGGCATAAGAATGATACAATGGACTTCGGGGACTTGGGAGAAAGAGTGAGAGGGGGGTGGGGATAAAGGCTACAAATATGTTGCAGGGTATACTGCTCAGATGATGGGTGCACCGGTCTCACAAATTACCGCTAAAGAATTTACTCTGTAACCAAACACCACCTGTACCCCAATAACTTATGGGAAAAAAAGACATATAAATGGTGAATAGGAACATGAAAAATGCTCAATATTATCAATATAATAATATTAATTATCAAGGAAATTCAAATTAAAATCACAGTGAGACATTACCTCACACCTGTTAGGATGAGTATTATCAAAAAGATGAAAGATAATAAGAGTTGGTGAGAGTATGGAAAAAAGGAAACCCTTGGATGCATGTAAACCCTTGGCATGAATGTAAATTGGCATGAAACCAACCACATGGAAAACAGTATGGAGATTTCTAAAAAATTAAAAATAGAACTACCATATGATTCAGCAATCCTCTTTATGGTTATTTATCCAAAGAAAATAAAAGCAGGATAGCAAAGAGATATCTTTACTCCCATGTTCATTGCAGCATATTCACAATAGTCAAGATATGAAATCAACCTAAGTGTCCTCTGATAGATGAATTGATACAGAAAATATAATATCAGATATTGAAGACTTCCAAAATTCAAAGCTGTCAAATTGTAAAATTTCTTAAGAATTTACAATTCAATATGTAGCTAATAAGAGTCTCATAAAGAATGGAGAAAACATGAAGAGAAAAATTATCCAATCAATAGTGTAGTATAATTTCTCAGAGATAAATGGCTGGAGCCTTTAGATTGGAAACGTGTGAGTGCCCAGTATATTTGAATTTTAAAAAATTACCAGAGACATTTTTATAAAATTCCAGTTTACCAAAAATAAAGATAAATCTTAAAGGCTTCGACAGAAAGAATCCAGGTGACAAAGGCTAGAGAATCAGACCACCATCATGTTTTCATCAGTCATAATGGATGCCACAAAACAATGTAAGTTATGTGTTCAATTTTTTTTAAGAGAAAATGACTTGTGACCTAGAGATATGGCTGAAGTAGTAATTGCTGATGACTCTTTTCACAGTGCTAGTTTCTTTCTTTCTTTCCTTTCTTTCTTTCTCTCTCTCTCACACACACTCTTCTCTCCCCCTCCCCCCTCCCTCCCTACTTCTTCCTTTCCTTTCCTTTCCTTTCCTTTCCTTTCCTTTCCTTTCCTTTTACTTTTCCTTTTTCCTTTCTTTCCTATTCCTTCCCCCCTCCTTTCTTTTCTTTCTTTCCCTAATCTACATTGCATGACTTTTAAAAATAAGAGCATACCATTTTTGTAAAACTATAAAAGCATTTGAAATTGATCATATATTCACTTCATGAAGAAAATCTCCTTAAGCTCTGAATGTTAGAAACTGTATGGGCCAATGCTGCAAGACTTTATGTTACAAACATAAGAATGGGACAAAAGATGTTTAACACAGTTAGATGAATTCATACTTTACCTTGCACCTACACAAAATGGATCATAAATATAAATGTAAGGCTAAAACTATAAAACCCTTAGAAGAAAACACTCATTTTTGGTTAGAAAAAGGTTTTTTTTCTTTTTAGATGCAACACTAAAACCATGGCCCACAAAATAGAAAAAAATGATAAATTGGACTTGATCAAAACTAAAACCTCTTGCTCTTCAAAAGATACCATTAAGAAAAATAAGACAAACCATATACTGAGAGAATATATTTGCAAATCATTGCAAATCATACATTTTACACTCAATACTGTTTATAAAATACTTCTAAAGATATTGTATGAAGTCCACATGAAGAAAAAACTTTACTAAATATTCAGATAAGCAGAAAGAAAACATGTTTCTAATGATAAGACAATAGTTTAAGGAAGTATTCATAAATTAATCTGTAAATTCAGTGTTTCAACTCAAAATGCCAAGAGAAATTCTGGAAGGAATTTGACAAGTATATATCAAAGTTCCTCTGAAAGTGTAAATAATTAAAAGTAGCTAATACATTTTTGGAAAAAAAATAAGTGGATAGATTACAAAAGATTTTGTGTTTTACATCTGAGCTATCTGCAGTAGTTAAAGATTTGTCTGGTACCTCCTTTACTGCTATAATTTGATGTATTGGCATTGCCTACCTCTGCTGAAGTTAAAAGCTGCTGCTTGCTGCTGCTGCTGCCTCTGCCATCTGTCAAAGGCATTGATACCGTTGCTAGTGCTTCTTGATTACAGCCCCATGGCTGCGGTAACCCATTAGCAAAAGAGCCAGGTTCTGCACAAAAGGTGCTCTCACTTTATAGCTAAAGTCACAGGTGACTGAATTCACTCTCATCATTTTCAGATGGTCATTATTGCTATTTTACAACAGCCCTGTCTTTGTAGGACTTAGCAGCTGGGACTGTGCTATTAATATAGTGAGAAGCACTCATCAACCTCTCGTACTAGCCCACTGTCTTTTAATCACTTTCACACACTTTGATAATCTTCAGCTAGGAGGTGTCTTTCCCTGCAGGCTCTTCCATCCTGCTAGTCCTGCCTTATCTTGAGTGGCCCATGCCTCGATGCTAGCAAGAACTCAGTTTCTACATCAAGCAAGTTTGTGTTTTGTTTCCAACAAGCCATTTGATTGTCTCCTTCTCTCTTCTTGCAACTCCTATTTCCAACCTAAGTCTGTGTCATTCTTTTGAATATAATTGGGTTTCTGAAGTTGGCCTTTTCCACAGCTAAGAGAAATGTAGATTCTGTTGCTGAAAAACAAATTAAGACCTGGAATGGTAGTCCAGTTTTTGCTTTCTTAGAACCAGTTTTACTATGCATGCTTAGGAGTTGGTTCACTAACTCCTGTTATTCATCAATAGAGACAAATTGATGGAGTTAATTTGTTTCTGTAATTGGAATGCCATAATTAACTATTTGCACTTTCTAAATTTTCTGTGCACTTTGTATTTTCAACAAAACTCCTTATCACACTATTGGCAATAATTGTGTTTGGACTATTGTGCTTCTCTAATAGTATATACATGTAATTAGATCAAAATTTAGTGTGATCATCTCTAACTGATGGCAAATCTCTATTTTAAAATTCCTTCAAATCCACATAGGAAGATATCTTTCCATTTTTTCGTCAGGACCCCCTCCCACACTAGGGGAAAAAAAGAGGAATTTTCAGTGGCTTAGAGACAAAGAAAAACAATTTGATGATATAAAAATAAAGGCTAAAAGAAAATAAAGAATAAAAATTAAGACAAAATGGAGGATTTAAGGCTGAGGGACATTTACAAACATGCATCGTAAACAGCCCCTTTACAAGAGCAAAAGATGGATTGTAAATATAGACTATATCAAAATATAGATATAGTTTGATCCAGCAATAAAACTTAGATTATTCATAGAAGCATGTTTTTGAATGGACTTTTAAAGTAATATACCTTATTTATTTATTTATTTGAACATGTGAAAAGGTAATACACATGCATGTGCAGTACAGTACAAAAGCGTAAACAGTGAACAATGTTTTCAAGTCTTCCCCTTCTCTAGCTCCCATCCTCTAATTTCCATCCCCAGAATCTACAGTTGTTACTGCTTTCCTGTGCATTCTCCTAGCAATAGAATATGCAGATATAAGAATGTCAATGATACTCTTTTGTGAGCAGTTTTAGCCTCCAAGGTATATATATAGGAATTGGTTCTATGTTTTCCTGTAACTGCTGCCACTGTGCTCTGTTCTTCTTCTCTGCCAACTCCCTTGCCCTATCTTTCCCTGATAGATGGCTGTCTCCCTTATGGACTATTCTAAGTCTCATTTCATTAATTCTCCATCTTGTTTTGGTTATTAATACAGTCTCATCATTATTGTTAGTACTAAATCCTGTTTATTTAAAATCTTCAACTTTATTGTTTGTTCAAAAGTCTTCCTTGATACCCAGAGCAAGCAAGGATTTTGGTTTTAGGGTAAACACAGTATAGCTTAGTGCTTAGACCAGCAACTCTGCAGCCACTTGCTAACTATGTGACTATGAGCCGGTCACTTTCTGCCTATGTTTCCCCATTTTCAGGGTAGTACTTACCCCACAGGGCTGTTGTGGGGATTAAATGAGCTGTTCATTTAAAGCACTTAGAGTCTGCCTAACATGTTATTGGTACTATGTAAGTTTTAGCTATTTTTACTATCATTGGAATGGGGAAGGGATTTCCCTCTCTCACACCTCTCTGTACTCTGTTCCCTTTCTCATATTCCCTGTCTTTGTATCTCTGGAGTTGTGGGTGGCTGAGGAATTAGGGGAAATATGTTTCCTTTTTGGTCCATCCATGAAATAATTTATTGTCCCCTTCCTGTTGGTGATTCGTTCTGGCACAGCAGGTGGTGCCCCCAACAGCCCTGCTGATGAAGAACTCAATCTACTAGGGGAGTGTCACTTTCAAGGTCCAGCTACATGTTCTGGAAGATCCCCACTGTGCTGTGTTTTGGTTTTTTGTTTTTGAATTTTGAAGCACCAGCCCACTTTACCCAGGTGCAGGGGTTCCCAACAGCCATCAGCCCTCAAGTATACACTGCAACTCAGATGTCTGTTATTACTTATAATGAGTATCTTTGTGTTTCATCATCTATAATTTTGATGGAGCAACACCACTCTCCTGATTAAATAAGTCACCAAGGTTTTGAACTTTTTAGCAAAGCTTAAAGGAACTTTCATGACTAAGTCTGTGCTTACCCCTCTATCCACAACTCCTATCATTTCCTCTTGAACAGTCTTCATTCTAGATACACCTTTTGTCTTAGATGGATGCTACAGGGTGCTGTTTAGACCACCCCTCTCCATTTCAGTACTGAAATACTTTTTCCACAACTTGTGGAAGTGTTGGCAGCTGAGAGCTCTTAGATAAGTATTCTTGAGAATTCTCTTAGCCAAAGAGCCTTCCTACCTAAGATCACATCCCCTCTCTGGGAGCAACCTACATCTAATGACTAGTTGACATGGTGAAATAAAGACCAAACCTCCTTGCCGCAAAGAGGGTCAACTTTGAAAGGTCATCCCAGTTACAGAGCACCCTGCAGAAGTAGCTGAGACCTATTTTGCAAGTGCATTGCAGTTCAACACCTCCTTGTACTTAATCCTGCTTCCTTCACTTTGCCTCCACTACTAATCCCCAAGTATTGATCCAAAGAGCACATCCACTGTTATTTTAGAGTCTACTTCCTGGGGAACCATAGCTAAAATCTATAATTCTACAAATGTATGTTGCTTTTTCTTTCTCCATGCCTTTACAGGTGCTGTTTCCTCTTCTTGGAATGTACTTCACCTTCATCTAGGCATTCTACTCATCCTTCAAAGTCCAGCTCAAATATTCTCTGGCCCAAAGTCATATTTGAATGTCCCTCCAAATGTACTTCTATCATTTCCTGAATATTGTAACTTCTTCATAACTTGTAGCAGTTTCTAACTACTGAATTTTTTGTAAATCTCTCCCATTGGACTATAAGGAATTTGGGGCTAGTGTTTGAGTTTTATTCAACTTAGTTTCTCAAAAGATAGCATAATATTTAATGCATAGCAGATTATCAATAAATATTTATTGAATGAATGAATGAGTGATTGAGTGTAATTCTAAACTGCCTCTTTCTGACTCTATGAACTATACAAATGGGAAAGGATTAAATGACCCTGTGTAATAGAATATGATTTTATTAACACCTCTCCTCATGTCTTGGCTGGAAAAGTCAATTTGTCCACCAAATGTTATCAATGTTTTGCTTTAATTATCAGCAACTTCGACCTATGGATTATGAAGGAAGTCTATAAAAGTTTTAATATCCACACTGAAGTATCTCTTTTCTTAAGGTAGAAGATTACATATTTTCTTATGGTAGCCCTCCCCTATTTCTTCTGTATTAATTTGGATGTGGATTAAAATGATGGTAGGGTCTATTAGAGGTTCAGAATTTTAATACAATTTTGAAAAATAACTGGGTGAATATCCACTAAGACAATACCGTGCTACATACACACTGCAGAGAACACAAAGATGAATAGTCACAATCTCTGCTCTCAAAAGATCAAAGACAAGAAATTTGCAAAAGACCTAGAAAACAATAAGATAAATGGAAAAGGAAAGATGCAAACTAGAATGGCTCTCAAATAAGGAAATAATATCATTCAATAGAGACTAGGTAGAAAGGGCTTCAGTTTGACGGGAAGGGTTTCCACAGTGATGATGGAAGGTAAAATATGAGTGAGGAGACTATCCTAGAGACCAGTCAGTTGATGGAGGATGGGTGGGATAAATAGTAGCATGGGTAAAGAGTTTCATCCTTTTAAATTAGTACTGAAGGTCATTTTCAGGAGCATGAGAGAGTGAAGAAGAAATGACGCTGCAGGGACATACAGGTAAAAACAATTTTTAACCAAATTGCCTTTTTTTCCCTTTCTACCCCAACACATGTACTTTAAACATTACTTGTAACATCCTTGTAATGGAAACAGTTAAAAAGTTATTTTTTCCAAGAGATTTCAATTACATTGATATCCTTATAGAATATCACTTACCATGTGGTGCCATTTCACACTGTATTGCAGAATCTGGAGACTACTCACTAGCCAGAAAGAAGGAGATTAGTTAAAAAGGAATGAACATAGCCTCTTATCATCTTAGTGGAGCCTCATTTCCAAATCTGAAGCTACTATGACCTTAATGTCAAAACCCAACAAGGACATCCACACACACACTAAAACTATAGACAAATTTACTGTGAGTATTACTGGACAACACTTAACCACAAAGATTAGCAGGCAGACTATGGCAGCACATTACAAGAATGAAACACTATGCCCTAGTAGTATTTATTACATAGAGGATGGTTCAATAAAAGAGAATCTATAATACAATTCTCAACATTAATTGCTAAAGAAGAAATTCTACACAATAATTTTTGAGTTCCAAATTTATAAGATTTTAAATACAAACTTGATAACATTTTTAAATAAAATGGCTATGTAGTTCATGTCTTAATGTGACAGATAAAAAAGAGGGTACCAGGTGTAATTAGAAAATAAATAGAGCATTCTTATTAAGGTAAAGAATAAAACAAAGATTACCATTACTACCACCATCATTTACCATTTCTGGAAGTACCATCAAATATTATTTTAAAATAGAAATAAATGCATATATTAAAATTGGAAAGAAAAATATAATTTTGTTTGAATTATAACTTCATGGGAAAAAGTATGAGGGGCTTTTAAATTTTCAATGTTATCAAAATAATTTAATTATAAGTAGAGTTATCAGTTACTGAAATGATTGATAAAATTGCCTTATGAAATTTTTAGAACCTGTTATGTTTTCCTTTGCTTGCTTGGAGGAGGTAGCCCTTTGATAATTATTTTATGTCTTCTATTTTAATTGGTATATTTAGATTTTCTAGATCTTCTTTGATTCTTTTTTTTAAAATAAACTTTTTATTTCAGAGCTATAGGAAAGTTACAAAGACAGTAAATTCTCATGTATCCTTCAACCAGTTCCCCCCAGTGTTAACTAAAATCTTACATAATCATGGCATATTTTTCAAAACTAAGAAATTACCATTATTACAATTACATTAACTAAAATTCAGACTTTATTTGGATTTCACCTATTTTTCCACTAATATCCTTTTGTTATAGGATCCAGTCCAGGATTCCATGCTGCATTTAGTCAGCATATCTCCCCAGTTTCCTCTGATCTCCAAAAGTTTAGCAATCTTTCCTTGTTTATGACCTTGACAGTTTTGAAGAGTACTGGTTAGGTATTTTGTAAAATGTACCTCTATTTGTATTTATCTGACTTTTTTCCCACATAATTAGACTGGGAATATAGCTTTGAGGAAAAAATATTACAGAGTGAATGCCTGCCTGTCTCATCATGAAAAAAATACAAGATTTGAATTTATTTATTAGTACTACTATTTTTCTCTTCCTGAATTCAAATATTCAACTTCATCTTTATATGGGTCATTTTCTTTCTGCCATCCTTAGATTTATTTTGTTTTATTTGTATAACTTCTTGCTTTCAATACTTGATTTCATTATTCTCATTTTT
This sequence comes from Theropithecus gelada, assembly GCF_003255815.1. NCBI lineage: Eukaryota > Metazoa > Chordata > Mammalia > Primates > Cercopithecidae > Theropithecus > Theropithecus gelada. Next base: position 37,981,679 of record NC_037677.1, read on the forward strand.
TTCTGGTTTATTTTTCTAAGTATTAAAGGCTGTAAAGTTTTCTCTGTGACCCCTTTGGCTGTATACTATAGAGTTTGATATGTAGTATTATCAATACTTTGTAGTTTCCTATTAATTTCCTCTTTGACCCAACAATTGTTTAAAATAGAAAGTTTACTTGACAAGTGATAGGTTGTTTTTCGCTTGTTTCATAAATTCATTGTTAGTTTCTAATTTTTTGCACCGTAATCAGAGAATATGTCTTCTATTTCTACTTTTTGGAATTTATACAGAAATTTCTAGCCTAATACATGGTTACGTTTGTGAATGTTCTTTGGTCATTAGGGAAAAAAAGGTACATTCTTTGTTATCATGGATACAGAATAATGTATAGTTTTCTCTCTGTCATCTGTCACTCATACACACACATATACACAAAAATGCCTCCTCCTATCTCTATCTATTATGTCCTAAAGACTTACTTGCTTTTGGATTCTTTGCCGACATGCTGACAGAGGTGAATTAAAGTCTTCTACTACTAATGCTGCAAAAGAGTATCATGTATTAATACATAAACCAGAAACTTTCCTACAGTTTTTTTTGCTCTATCAATTTAGATGGTACTATGATATATAGTATATGGATTGTGTTAATTTTCTATAGCTATGCATCAATTTATCAAAATTTAATGGCTTAAAAATACCTAGTTATTATAGTGTCTTAGGTCAGAAGGTTCAGTCTCAGTTTAGCTGTAGTCTGCTCAGGGTCTCACACAGATGGACTCAGGATGTCAACTGGGAGTGCTATCTCATTTGAGGCTCAGAGTTCTCTTTCAAGGTCAGTTAGATTGTTGGGAAAATTTAATTGTTTGAGGCTGTCAGATTAAAGACCCTATTACTTTGTTGGCTGTGGCTGAGGGCAATACTCAGCATCTAGAAGCCGTGTACGGTTTCTTGCCATATGACCTGTTCCAGAGGCCATCTCATGCTACCAGTCTCCAACTTCTGTCTCCAACCTCCAGACTCAGACTTAAAAGGGTCATGTGATTAGGACAGGCCACTCAAATACTCTTCCTTTTAACTCAAAGATAGCTGATTAGTAACCTTAATTATAGCTGTACAATTCCTTCTTCCACATTATATAACATAATCATGAGAATGATTTCCCATCATATTCAGAGCTTCATCCCATACCCTTCCTTAATATTTCAGCTTCAAGTGGAGGGATTGATATAAGACATGGATACTAGGGGACAGGAATATTGGGAGCCATCTTAAAATTCTTCTTACTACATAGATTTTCATAATTATTTTATCATCATAATGGATTATGAACTTTTTCATAATGTGATACATTTAAAAAATCACCTTTACTGCCTTAAAGCTTATTTTAAAGCTTGAAATTCAAGTTTGTCTGAATTATGATCCCAACACCTACTTTGTGGTTGTTTACACTTTTTTGGTATTCCTTTCTTCCATCTTTTTATTTGCAACCTTTTTGAGATACTTTGTTTTATATATGCCTCTAGTATGTAACATATTGCTGGACTCTATTAGTGATTTAACTATATTTCTTTCTCTTTATACGTAAGTTCAATCTCTTGTCATTTATTCCATAACAGATTTTGTCACTGTATTTTATATGTGCTTTTATTGTTGTTGTTGTTACCTTGAAATATCTTATTATTTGATGTTTTTCTCCTCACTTTGTATGTGTGTGATGTGGTATTTTTGTGTGTTTCTTTAATACGAAAGGTTTATATTCCTGTTGTGATAATGTTTAGGATTACAATAACTTCTTATATTTTTTCCTCACAACTTTAGACAGAATCTGTTGATTTCCAACTATGAGCAAAGATGAAATTAGTTCATTTCTATTTTCTCTGTCACTCCTCTTAAAATTTTAGTTGATTTTATTAGTGAAACCTTCATGCATTTGTGTTTATATTGCTTGTTTACTTTAATAACCCCTAGGTTTTAAAAATGAAATCAATGTGTTTATTAACTTTCTCCTTATCTTTTATTTTTGTTATAATTGTTATTAGCAATATCACTTTTATACTTTCAAGATGTATAATATTTACATTCAGTTATGTAACAATAATCCTACTTCCTTTATGTCTTAGCCCTTCATGTAACAGATTCTGTGCATACTGCCAGACTTTCCCCATTCATTTCTTGTTGAGCTAAAGTTCATTTTCTTTGACTTTATTTAAGAGAGACTCATGAGAATCACATTCCTTGATTTTTTTTTCACATTAAAACTGTTACACTGAGTTAAAGTTTGGCTGCATATAATATTCTTGAGCTATAATGTTTTCATAAGCGTTTTACAGACATTGTTCCATTGTCATCTAGCACTGTTGTGGAAAAGGCTAAGGTTAGCTACTTTTTTTGTCTCCTATATAGATCAAATGAACCTTTTTCTCCCTCTCTGGATTTCCAAAGGATTCCTTGTTTATTTTTGAAATTAAGTAACTTTACAAGGAAAGAGCTCATCATTGACTGACTTAATTTTTCTAGGGACATAGTCTGCTTTTGAATCTATATGTTCATGAAACATTTTATTAAATTTTATTTACATATTTTCTTCTCCTCTGTTATTTTGGTTCTCTTCTTTAGTGATACCAGTTATGCTTATATTTTGTCTCGTTTCTGAAGTCTTTCTAGCTTACCTCAGTCTGGTCCTTAATTCTCCTTAGCACGTTTTTACCAATATTCATTTTCTTTGCACTGTTTCCAACATTGCTTTTGGCCTTTTCAGAGTATTTTTAACATTCCATTTTTTTTCCTGAGCTTCACTATATCTTTCCTAAATTCTTACGTATCTACTTTGAGATCACATTTTATAGATAAAATCACTCCATTAAATTAAAACAGTTTTTCATCTGCCATTTGATATTTTTCCAGTTTTAATTGTCATTGATTTTTTTTACTTTTCTACTTTTTTCTTGTAAAATATTTGTTTAGATCCTGTATTGATTCTTTTAAAATTATTGCCTATTAGAATAAATTGGGCTACTTCCAAATCAAATATTTTCAGGACTTTCACCTTGAGGAATGTTCCTCTTGATCCAGCATAGTATGCATAAATTTGCTCTTTTAGCTTTACTTTCCCCCAACTATTTCACCCTGGCAGCATTAGAGCTACNTGGACCAAAAAGTGGCCCATGAGGAGAAAGTTAGAAATGTCAGACCTGTATAGCTTAAGGCAGAAAAGGGATTCAAAGGCTTAGGGAGATTGGAATGTTAGAGTGAATTTGTCATTTACAACCTAGTCCCTCATGCTGGGAGTGTCCAGAAGGCACATCTTTCACCACTACAGCAAGCAATTTGTGAGGGAAGTCCCAGCATCCTTGAGGAGCTCTGTGCTTGCTCTTTTCTGTAGATCAGACCCTACTATGGTGGAAACTGCAGCCATTGAATGGAGAAATATAAATGTGATGAGGATAATTGGATTTCAGAGTGGCAGGGGCAAAGGGGCAAGCTCAACAGCCAATGGAAAGATGAGTGTAGTTGACTTAATGAATAACAAAAACTCAAAGCAGCAGTCAAAATAGTCTGCCTCTTGTGAACCTATGGTATTGGCTAGTTGATCATGGTGTTCCTAGAAGTTAAACAGATAGGAGGCCTATTAAATTCTTATTTGATTTGTGTAAGCATAAAAGTTCTAGGTCAAGTAAACAAAAATCTAACCTAAATAAAAAATTAAGTCATGATTCCTCAATCATTTCCCAGACTTAAGCTGGCTTATAAAGCCCAGAATTCCTTGAGTGAAGGGGAGGCAGGGTCCCTTTGAAGAAGGACCTTAGTATACTACCAAAATTTATACTGTGAATCTTTCTCCCGGACTGCCACAAAGGGACCTTTGGCCTTTTCCAGGGTAAGTGTGCCTTGGGGAAAGGAGATAATCAGAACTTTTGGGAAGTACTAGACAATGGTTCTGAACTGGCAATAATTCCAGGAAACCCAAAATGTCATTCTGGCCGTCCAGTCAGAATAGGGAATTAGGGAGGTCAGCAGTTCAATGGAGTGTAGCTCAGGTCCTTCTAACAGTGGGTCCAGTGTGTCCCCAAATCCATCCTCAGTTAGTACAGAGTTATTTGTTATAACTGAGGTTATTTCCTCAGTTCTGGAATGCATAATTGGAATGGACATGCTGAGTAGCTAGTGGAATCCCCATGCTGCTTGCTGGAGCTGTAAAGTGAGGGATATTATGGCGAGAAAAGCCACATGGAAGCCACAAGAACTGCCTCTACCTAGGAACATAGTAAGCTGGAATCTATACTGCATTCCTGGAGGGATTGCAGAGATTAGTGCCATCATCAAGGACTTGAATGATTCAGAGGTGGTCATTCCCACCACATCCCTATTTAAATTATCTATTTGGACTGTGAAGAAGATAGATCTTAGAGACTGACAGTGGATTACTGTAAACTTAACCAGGTGGTAACTCCAAATACAGTTTCTGTCCCGGGTGTGATTTCATTGCTTGAGCAAATTGACATATTCCCTGGTACCTGGTATGCAGCTATCAATCTGGCAAATGCTTTTTTCCTCCATCCCTTTCAGTAAGGTGCACATGAAGTAGTTTGTCTTCAGCTGGCAAGGCCAGCAATACACCTTCACTGTTCTACCACAGGGGCATGTCAACTCTCCAGCTCTATGTTATAATTTAGTTTTCAGGAGTCTTGATCACTTGCCCATCCACAAACATCACACTGGTTCATTATATTGATGACATTGTGCTTACTGGACTTTCTGAACAAGAAGTAGCAATACTCTAAACTTATGGCAGGACCCCTGTGTGCCAGAGGGTGGGAAATAAATCTGACAAAAATTCAGGGGCCTTCTATCTCAGTGAAATTTCTTGGAGTCCAGTAGTGTGGAGCATGTTGAGAAATCCCTTCTAAGGTTAAAGGTAACTTGTTGTATCTGGCACCTTCTAAAACCAAAAAAGAAGCAGAATGCCCAGTGGACCTCTACAGATTTTGGGCAACATATTTCTCATCTGGGTGTGTTACTCCAGCACATTCACCAAGTGTTTAAAAAGCTGCTAATTTAAATGGAGCCCATAATAAAAGAAGACTCTGAAACAGGTCCAGGCTGCTGTACAATCTGCTCTGGTACTTGGACAATAGGATCCAGCAGATCCAATGGTGCTTGATGTATCAGTGGCAGGTAATGATGCTTTTTAGAGCCTTTGGCAGTGAATTGAAGTGCAAGCCCCCAGGATTTTGGAGCAAAGCCTTACTCTCCTCTGCAGATAATTAGTCATCTTTTGAGAGACAGCCTTTGACATGCTACTAAGCCTTAGTAGAGACTGAATGCTTGACCATGTGGCACCAAGTTACCATGTGACCTGAGCTGCTTATCATGAACTTGGTGTTATCCAACCCACCAAGCCATAAAGTTGGGTGTGCACAGAAGTATTCCATCATCAAATGGAAGTGATCTATATATGATCAGGCATGAGCAGGTCTTGAAGGCACATGTAAATTACATAAAGAAGTGGTCAAAAGCCCATGATCCTTCCTCCTGCTACCCTGCCTTCTCTTTATTTGCCTGCAACTATGGCCTCGTGGGGAGTTCCCTATGATCAATTGACAGAGGAAGAAAACAGCCTGGTTTACAGATGGTTCTACATGATATACAGATACAACTTGAAAGTGGATGACTGTATCCCGATAGCCCCCTTTTGGGACATCTCTGAAGGACAATGGTCAAGAGAAATATTCCCAGTGGGCAAAACTCCAAGCAGTGCAATCCTCCCTGTAGGCAGAACTTCGAGCACTGAATCTGATTTTTTACTTTGATTGGCAGGAGAAATAGCCAGATGTGTGATTATATACTGATTCATCCACTGTGGCCAATGATTTTTCTAGATGGCCAGAAACTTGGAAGGAACATGATTGGAAAATTGATGAAGAAATTTGAGGGAGAGATATGTGGATAGACATCTCTGAATTAGCAAAAAGTTTAAAGATATTTGTGTTTTCTGTAAATAGTCACCAAAGGGCGATCTCAGCTGAGGATTATTTAATAATCAAGTAGATAGGATGATACATTCTGTAGATACCAATTGGGCTATTTCTTCAGCTACTATTGTCATTACCCAATAATCTCATGATCAATGTAGCCATAGCGTCAGGGATGTAAGTTATGTATGGGTCCAGCAACAAGGACTTTCATTTGTCAAGGATAACCTAACTATAGCCACTACTGAGTGGCCAATATGCCAGTAGCAGAGAAAAACACTGAGTCCTTGATATGGCCCAGAGTGATCAGCCAGCTACCTGGTGCCAGGTTGATTACATTGGACTGCTTCCATCATAGAAGAGGAAGCATTTTGTCCTTACTGAAATAGATACTCTGGATACGGATTTGCCTTCCAGGTATGCAATGCTTCTGCCAAAACTACCATTTGTGGACTTCTAGAATGTCTTATCCACCATCATGTTATTCCACACAGCATTGCTTCCGATCAAGGAACTTACTTCACAGCAAAAGAAGTGGGGCAATCGGCTTATGCTCATGGAATTCACTAGTCTTATCATGTTCCCCACCATCCTAAGCTACTTGTTTGATGGAATGGTGGAATGACCTTTTGAAGACTCAGTTACATCACCAGCTAGATATCAAGACCTAGAAGGGCTGGGGCAAGATTGTCCGGAAAACTGAATATGCTCTGAATGTGTTCAATTTATAGTGCTATTTCTTCTATAACCAGGATTCCTGGGTCTATGGATCAAGGGGTGAAAATAGGAGTTGCACCACTCACTATTATCCTTAGTGACCCACTAGCTTCCTGTTCTTGTGACATTATGCTCTGCTGTCTTAAGACATCTCAGTTCTGGAGGGAAGAATTATTCCATCAGGGGACACAACAATAATTCCATTGAACTGGAAGTTAAGACTGCCACCTGGCCACCTTGGTCTCCTTGTGCTTCTGAGTCAACAGGCTACGAAGGGAGTTATGGTGCTGCTTGGACTGACTGATCCACACTACCAAAGAGAAATTGGACTACTATTCCATAATGGAGGGAAGGAAGAGTATATCTGCAATACAAAAGATCTCTTAGTGTGTCTCTTACTATTTCCTCTTAATTTTGTTCTGAATACATATCTGTGTGTATATATCAGCAAATATTTTTTCTTTTCTTATTCTCTTATCACATAATATAAAATGTAATGACTTCATATTCTAGTATTTAAGTATTGTTAATGTTACATCATATTATTTAAGTTACAGGACATCAAGGAAGAGAGTAGATATCACTGAAGGACTTTGTCTCCTCCTCTGAGAAGGGTTTAGTGCATTTTCATTTGTATGCAAGACATATGTTGGAACAGGAATTGAAAGAAATTAAAGAATGTGTAAGCAGAAACTCAGTTGTATGTAAGAAAACCCAATTCTCCCTGAGAAAGAGAAAGAGCTGGAGCCCTTCAAAATTAACTGCCTGTTTTTCTGTGGCTAGTGAGATTTATCTCGTCTCCTTTCCCAGGCATTGTGACGACCCTGTTTCTCTAGCTGTGCAGGTGCAAGGTCACTAGACAGATAAACTCAAGTCATAAAATGTGTTTTTCTTGAAAAGTAAGAAGTGATGTGATGCATGTCTCAATTAATTGAATAACTGTCTTTGTTTCTCGTTTCTCTTATATGCTTCCCCCTGCACAGATCTCCCCCTGCCCCACGGAATGCTTAAAAGGTAACTTAACTCTTTGCTCAGGGTTCAGTCCTTTGGATGTTAATCCGACTGGGCCGGTGCACCTAAATAATAAATATCCTCCTCAACCCCATCAGTCTCTCTGATTCCTTATCAATCATGCTACATTTCAACATGTTAAATGGAATTATGGGCTTGTTATTGACTTTATTTGGAGATTAAATATGGCTTAAGGATATGTATATGGGTTCCAAATTTTCAATGTGGGAACTCATTATAGTTAGTTAATATTATGTGTCAAACTGAGTGACCCATAGGTTGCCCAGATATCTGGTAAACATTATTTTGGGGTATGTCTGTGAGGGCATTTCCAAAAGAGATTAGCATTTAAATTGGTGTTCTGAGTATAGGAGATGACACTCCCTAATGTGGGTCAACATCTTCCAATCCTTTGAGGGTCTGAATAAAACAAGAAGGCAGAAGAATGCTTAGTTTTCTCTTTGCCTGACTACTTGAGTTGGTACACAAATCTGCTGCCCTCAGTGCTCTGGTTCTCAATCCTCAGAACCAGGCTGGACTTTTTATCATCAATTCTCTTGCTCTCAGGCCTTCAAACTGCACCACTGGATCTCCTCGGTCTCTGTCTTGCAGAAAGCAGAATCTAGGACTTCCTAGCTTCTATTACTGTGTAAACCAATACCTTATAATAAATATATTTATCTATATAGTTGTGGTTTCTCTTCTCCTTACTAATAAGAGAACCCTTACTAGTAAGGCATGAAGTTAGGAGATTAATTAATAAAGACAAATTCTTCCAATTGGCAAATTTGGTAAGATTTCTGGATGAGGGCTCTTAGTAATATAATTTTCTTTCTTTCTTTTTTTTTGCAACCTCCACCTCCTGGATTCAAGTGTTTCTCCTGCCTCAGCCTCCTGAGTAGCTGGGATTACAGGCACCCGCCACCACACCCGGCTAATTTTTATATTTTTAGTAGAGACGAGGTTTCACCAAGTTGCCCAGGATGATCTCGATCTCCTGACCTCATGATCCACCTGCCTCGGCCTTTCCAAAGTGCTGGGATTACTGGCGTGAGCCACCATACCCAGTCAGTAATGTAATTTTCTAATGTATTAATAATTCTTTCTCTTAAGAGAACAAAAATTAAGAAAAATAGTCAGGATTAGAAAAAAAGATAAGCTTTTGACTGACTGAAATATTAATAGGAATTCACTTACATATTTGTAACTTCTCTGTAATCACTGATGAGACAAAGTAGTGAAGAGAAACTCTAGCATATTACCTCTTAGCCAAAGATAAAATACCTAGATAGTTATCAAGCAAGCAAATTCTTTGAAATGTTGACATTTGTCATGGCAACCATATATTTCAAAGATTCCATTCTGGAATGAATGTGGTAGAATGTACTGGCATGCCCAAGTGGCTACGAATACTCACCTGTCATTATTGAGGGGTGGGGAAGTTTCTGGTTTCTATGTTACCAGCACTGAAAGGTAGTTCTGCAGACCAACAGTCCAGTAGAAGCTGGGCAAATGATAAGAATAGAAAATTCACAGAAAAGGAAAACTGAATGGCCAATAAATATTTTAAAAGATTTGTAATCTCACTTAAAGTTATGAAAAAACAAACCACTGAAATATTATTTCTCAGCTAATAAGTTAAAAAATACTAAAATACAAGTAAAAATAATAAAAAATGATAATTTCAAATATTGGCAAAGATAAAAGAAACTTGAACTTTCTCACATGACTGGTGGGATTATAAATAGATATAACTAGTTTGTAAAGAAATTTGTCAAGTTCTAGCAAAACCGAAAATCTACAACCCAGAATTTCCAGCTGTAGGTCCATAGAGTGTATAAACATGTATACAATTGACGCTCTGAGAGACATGGGGAAGGATGTTTATTGTAGCACTTTTTATAATAGATTTATTAAGATATAATTCACATACCATAAAATGTATCATCTTAAAGTATATAATTCAATCATTTTAAATATATTTACAGAGGTATACAACCATCATTACTATCTAATTTTAGAACATTTTCATTTAGAACAACCTCCAAAGAAACCCTGTACCTGTTAGCAGATATTCTCCCTCCCTCTCCCCCAAGTACCTGGAAACCACTAGTCTTCTTTCTGTCTTTTGGACATTTTATGTAAATAGATTTATACAATGTATGACTTTTTCTAATTAGGTTGTTTGGTTTTTATTGAGTTGTGATATTTTATATATTCTAGATGCTAGTCTCTTATCAGATACATAATTTGCAAATATTTCTACCTTTTCTATGGGCTGCCTTTACATTTTCTTGACAGTGTCTCTTGAAGCACAAAAGTTTTAAATTTAAGTGAAATTTAATTTGCCATTCTTTTTCTTTTGTTGCCTGTGTTTTTGGTATCATAACTTTAAAAAAAAAAAAAAGACATTGCCTGCATTCCCTGGCCCAAATTCACAGAGATTAGATTTAGAACTTTTCTAAGAGTTTTATAGTTTTATGTCTTACATTTAGGTCTTTGGTTCACTTTGAATTAGTTTTAGTATATAGTTTGAGGTAGGGGTCTAATTTTATTTTTTTGCATCTGGATATTCAGTTGTCTCAGTACAATTTGTTAAAAAGTTGATTCTTTTCCTGATTAATTGTCTTCACATCTTTGTAAAAAATGAATTGACTAAAATGGTTTATTTCTGAACTCAATTTTATCCCATTGATCTATATGTTTTTCCTATACTGGTAGCACACTGTCTTGATTACTGTGTCTTCATAGTAAGTTTTGAAATCAGGAAGTGTGAATTGTCAAACTTTGTTTGTTCTGGGCTTACAATTACAACATTAGTCTAAAACAATGTAGTTTGAATCAATACTAATTTAGTTTCAATAACATACAAAGGTTTTGCTCCAGTATACCTGGTCTCCTCCTTCATCCTTTCTGCTATTATTGTGATGCACACACATACACACACATACATGTTATACATACATATATTTAAATATTATAATCACACCAACCCAGTTTTATAATTATTGCTTTATGCTGTTTTCTTTTAAACATAATAGGAGAATAAAACCAAATACTTTTAAACTACCTCTGTAGTTTATGAGTGTGCTCTCTGTGTAGACTTGAGTTACTATCTAGTATTCTTTTATTTCAGCCTGAGACAATATCTTCAGTATTTCTCATAGGGCAGATCAGATAGAAAAACAATCTTACTTTATTTGTGAATACTTAATTTTTTCTTTCTTTCTTTCTTTTTTCTGAAGCATAGTTTGGCCAAGTGTAGAATTCTCAGTTGGTAATATACTTTTTTTTTTCTTTTTTGAGATAGAGTCTGGCTATGTTGCCTAGGCTGGAGTGCAGTGGCTCAATCTCGGCTTGCTGCAAGCTCCACCTCCCGGGTTCACACCATTCTCCTGCCTCAGCTTCCTGAGTAGCTGGGAGTACAGACATGTGCCACCACATCCAGCTATTTTTTTTGTCTTATCATAGTAACGGGGTTTCACAGTGCTAGCCAGGATAGTCTCGACCTCCTGACCTCGTGATCTACCTGCCTTAGCCTCCCAAAGTGCTGGGATTACAGGCATGAGCCACTGGGCCCCGCCCAGTAATTTATTTTTATCGTTCTTTGTTGTCATCTGACTTCCTACTAGCCTCCCTCTTCTCTCTCTTCCTCCTGCTTTGGCCATGTAAGATGCGCCTGCTTCCCCTTCAGCCATGATTGAAAGTTTCCCGAGGCCTCCCCAGCCATGCTTTCTGTAGAACCTGTGGAATAGTAAGCCAGTTAAACCTTATTTATAAATTACCCAGTCTCAGATACTTCTTTAAAGCAGTGTGAGAACAGACTACTACAGAAAATTAGTACCTAGGAGTGGTGCTGCAGCGGGATAATTAAGGACTCAGAGAGATGGAGGGGTTGAGGAAGAATTATTGAATTATTTAGGTGCACCGCCCCAGTCGGATTAACATCCAACGGACTGAGCCCTCAACAAACAGTCCAGTTACCTTTTAAGTATTTTATGGGGCGGGGGGGAGATATGCACAGGGGAAGCATATTACAGAAGTGAGCAACAAAGACAGTTATTTAATTAAGACATGTGTTACGTTATTTCTTACTTTTCAAGGAACAACATGTTTTATAACTTGAGATTATCTGTTTAGTGACCTTGCAGCCACACAGCTAGAGAAACAGGGTCTTCACAATGCCTGGGAAAGGGAGAGATAAGACTCACTAGCTGCAGAAAAACAGGTAGTTAATTTTAAAGGACCCCAGCTCTTTCTCTTCTTCAGGGGGAATTGGGTTTTCTTACATACAACTGAGTTTTTGCTTACTCATTTTTAATTTCTTTTAATTCCTATTCCAGTGCATTGTTATAAAGATGCCTGAAAATGTGGAAGCAGCTTTGGAACTGGGTAAGGAGCAGAGGTTGGAACAGTCTGATTGGCTCAGAAAAACACAGGAAGATGAGAGACAGTTTGGAACATCCTAGAGACTTGAATGATTTTGACCGAAATGCTGACAGTGGGACAGAGATGGCCAGGCTGAGGAGGTCTCAGATGGACATGAGGACCTTATTGGGATTGAACTTGCGAGTGATGATTTAGGGAATTTGGTGCAAGAAATTTCTAAGCAGCAAAACATTTAAGATGTGACCTGGCTGCTTCTAACAGTATATGCCCATATGCCTAAGCAAAGAGATGGTCTGAAACTAGAACTTAGAAAGGGAAGCAGAGCATAAAGTTGGGAAAATTTGCAGCCTGACCCTGTGGTACAAAAGAAAAACCAATCTTCTGGGGAGGAATTCAAGCCAACTGCAGAAATTTACATAAGTAAAGAGGAACCAAATGTTAATAGCCAAGACAATAGGGGAAATGCCTTGAAGGCATTTCAGAGATCTTCAGGGCAGTCCCTCCCATTACAGACCTAGAGTCCTAGGAAAGAATGGTTTTAAGGGCCAGGCTTAGGGCCCCACTGCCCTGACCAACCTTGAGGCACTGCTTTTTGTGTCCCAGCTGTTACAGCTACCACTGTGGCTAAAAGAGCCCCAGGTACCTCTCAGGCCACTACTTCAAAATATGCAAGCCATAAGCCTTGCTGGCTTCCACATGGTGTTAAGCCTGCAGGGTCGCAGGGGACAAGGGTTAAGGCTTGGGAGCCAATGCCTAGATTTCAGATAATATATGGAAATGCCTGGATGTTCAGGCAGCAGTCTGCTGTGGCAGCACAGCTCTCATGGAGAACCTCTACTAGAGCAGGGTAGAGAGAAAATGTGGGGTTGGAACCTTCACATAGAGTCCTCACTGGGGCACTGCCTAGTGGAGCTGTGAGAAGAGGGCCACTGTCCTCCAGATCCCAGAATGGTAGATCTGCCAACAGCTTGTACTGTGCACCTGGAAAGGCTGCAGGCACTCAATACAAACTTGGGAAAGCAGCCATGAGGGCAATACCCTGCAGAACCACAGGGGCAAAGCTGTCCAAGGCCTTGGGAGCCCACCCCTTGTGTCATTGTTTTCTGGATTTGAGACATGGAGTCAAAGGAGATTATTTTGGAGCTTTAAGATTTAAAGACTGCCCTGCTGGGTTTCAGACTTGCATGGCACCTGTAGCCCCTTTGTGTTGTCCGATCTCTCCCTTTTGGAAAGGGAATATTTAGCTAATGCCTGTACTACCATTGTATCTTGGAAGTTACTAACTTACTGTTTTTGTAACTTGGAAGTTACTAACTTACTAACTGTTTTTGATTTTTCAGGCTCATAGACAGAAGGCACTAGACTTGTCTCAGATGAGATTTTGGACTTTTGAGTTAATGTTGAAATGAGTTAAGACTTTGGAGAACTGTTGAGAAGAGATGACTGTATTTTGCAGTATGAGAAGGACATGAGATTGGGGAGGGGCCAAGGGCAGAATGATATGGTTTGGATTTGTGTTCCCACCCAAATCTCATGACAAGTTATAATTCCCAGTGTTGGAGGAGGGATGTGGTGGGAGGCGATTGGGTCACTGGGTTGGGTTTCCCCCCTTGCTGCTCTCATGATAGTGAGTGAGTTCTCATGAGATCTGGTTGTTTGAAAGTGAGTAGCACCTTCCCCTTCTATCTCTTTTCTCTCTCTTCTTCCTCCTCCAGCTATGTAAGATGTGCCTGCTTCCCCTTCTGCCATGAATGAAAGTTTCCTGAGGCCTCTGCAGCCATGCTTTCTGTACAGCAGAATTCCTTATCCCACCATTCTAAAAATACTTTCACTGCTTTGTTTTGATAGAAAAAAATTGAAAAAAAAAATTTCTAACATTGAACAAATTGTGATCTCTTCATACAATGGAAATAGCAATTAAAATAATGGACTAACATTGTATATCTAAACATGGATAGCTGTAAAAAAATTATGAAAAAATTGCAGAATGATATGTATGGTGTGACAGTTATATAATAACATACTGAATTGTATTTTTATTGGGTGCAAAACAGTATTTTTGATATGAAGTAAATTTTGTAAAACAATTGGATAGGAGGATAAATGCATCATAGTGATGGTGAATAAAGCTAGAATGAAAAAAAAAATTGGATCAACATTTTCCATAATATTTTCTTTTTCTATTAAAGAAAATCTGGGCACATGAAAGTTTGCTATATTATTTTCTGTGCTTTTATGAATATAAAATTTAAGAAGAAAGTCATAATGAATTAGTTCCGTCTGTTCTCTGGGAATTCCTTTGACTCTATTCAATATTTTATAATCTGAGGGTGGAGAGAAAACAAAAGACAAGAGTAAGATAAATAACTGCTGAACCACAATCAAGTCTGTTATATAATGATTTTGAAATGGGTTTCAAATCTGGAATGTCAAATTCTGGTTTTCATTTTGCTTTTAAATAAGCACAAGTTCAAAACAGACAGAGAAAAGTATGAATCATTGGCTTCTTACTATCTAAAAATCTCCATGGTTTTCTCTGCTCTGGCCAGAGAATGAGAACTTTGGACATTGTTTCTCTTCTTTCCCCTTCACTGTTCGTTTGTAACACCTCCACAGTTTCCAAAGAAAGGAAAGAAACTGCTTTATAGTCATGCCCACTTGAAAGAACATAGCACCTCTCTTCCAGAGATTTTTAACATTCCAGCAATGAAGTGCGAGCACAAATATAAATTCCGTTTTACAAGTAGGAAGTGGGACAGTCTGAATTGCCGTGATCTCTAAATCATTTTTCTCACATGACTATTTGACCAGGGTAAAGACGCAAAAGAAGCTTAAACCTTGCCCCTCTGGCCTGCTAGCCAGAGCTTCCAAGTCTCCTCTGTGTTGTCATTACAATATGAAACCACTAGGTGTCACTCAAGATAAAACTTGCAGGCATCATACTAGAAATTACAAGTGGGGGAATTCAAGGTGTTAATAGAGAAAACTGAAATTTGCACACTTACATGACGCAATGGAAAGTGGCCTCTTTCCAGCCCAGTACCCTCAGGAGAAGGTCTCAGATCCTCTGTATCATATCTGTGTAGTGTGTGGACTCATTTAGGTTGGAATCAGCTTTCAACAGAAAAATAACTAAATGAGTTCACAAAACTCAAGAGGCATGTTATAGTGATGACTCTGTCAGTAAAATGGGGTTGAAATTCCAAGCCTTAAGTTTTCTAGCATCTCTCCTGGGAATTGTGTCTAAAATTTCAGCAGTTGCCCTCGGGTGGTAGTGAACCAAATAATTAGGATTTTCATATCTCATGAGATATGATTTTAAAATATTCATTTGTACTATTTCCTATGATTTTTCCCATTGTATGTCTTGTATAAACCATAGCTAGCAAATAGTGTGAAGTTAATAAATATTTTTTCAGTGAATCAGATGAATCAAGAGAAAGACACTAAATTTGTTTTGTGCCACTCTATGCCCTGTTCTCTACGGCTTTCTTTCATTCTTTTTTTTTTTTTTTAATAACTTCACGAAAGGCCTGAGAGGTGGTTATTGTAGCCATCACTTTGTACAAGCAGTACTCACAGGATATAATCACAAGTGATTTTTACTTTTATTTCTCCCTGTATATTTAAACATAATTAAGTAGGAAAGCTTTTGTCCTGTTCCAGGACAAATGTCAGGCACACTTATGACATTTCTGATTTCTTATTGCTATAAAAAGTCCTATAGTCACTGCACATAGCAGAATAATCACAATTTAATAATTTTCACAGCCCACTTTTGTATAATAACACAATTTATTTCACTCAAAATTACATTTTCCTTGTCCAAGCGAAGCATGGCTGCAGTCAGACAGCCTCCAGAAGTGGATGAGGTATGTTTGTCTTCTTTTTCTTATTTGGTTCCTCTGCACTCCCTAACTTGGGTTGAAGAGGGTAAGGAAGAAGGAGAGATGAGAAGGGCAGTGAAGTTTCTTTCTTAGAATGGTGCTTTTGAGATATTCACATGTCCCTACTAGAATCTTTTGACTGCACTTCCCGAGAACGAGCTAAGCATTTTTCTTCTAGCTGGCCATTCTCTTGCAGTTTTTCATATAGTTTGACCTTCTTTAATGAAGAAGATTTATTAACTACTGTGGTGTTTTCTCCTTCTTCTACATTATAGAGCCCCCAGTTTTTAGCTGAGTATATAACTGCTTGGAATAAGCCTCTGTTACCATGGCTCATGTGGAAATTCTTGGACGCCTCCTTGCTTTGTTTTCCTTTTCCTCCATCCTTTTTCCCGTTGGCTGCAGCAGACAGACAAAATTGTGGCCTGGATAATGAGGTAGAAGCCCTGTGCTGAGGACCTTAATGATCATGAAATGACTTCCCAGCCTTGCTCAACCTTGCTCCTCCTTGTCCAACCTTGCTCAGTCTGGACTTTATTCACCTGAGATAAATAAATTTCTAATCTGCCACGTTAAGCTTTTAGCACTTGCAGACAAGCATAAGCCTAACTGATAGAACTGTGGAACTACACTAGATTTAATTTTAGTGGAACTTCTGATGTAAATGAAGTCAAAATTAGAAAAATAACCTTTACTGATGCATTCTAATGTTTGATCACCTTGCATATAGGAATGACATTGCGTGAAGTTCTGGAAGAGGAGGGTACTGAAGTGAAATAAGGGAGGTCCTGCCCACAAGAGGTCACTCTCTTCCTCTCCTACTAGAAACATTTACCTGTGCTTCCCCAAGTGCAAGCTAAGAATTTTCTTTCAGCTGGCCATTCTCCCTCAGTTCTTACATAATTATTCTTATATACTTGTATATACTTTTACATCATATACTTTTATATTTATACACTTACATACATGTATTTACATACATACACTCTGTTTTTCATATACCTCATGCTTTCTGCATAGTAAATTGGATCTATAGCCTATGGCTGATTTCTTCTCTTCCAACACTTCATAGCTACTGCTTCTCTATTCTCTGGTGGCAAATCTTACTATTTGCTTACTGAACTCCAACAATACATATTGACATAACAGAAAATAAATAAGTAAATAGATAATGTTGCCATGATTTTTTCATGCTTAACTTCCTAGAATTCTATTTCTCTCAGATGAATTTGGGTGTAACGTGCTATGACAAGTTGTAATAGGAAATCAGAGTTTTCTTTTTTCCTCAAATGGTCCAATTCTGATGTGATTAGAGAAGATTTCCCTATGTGACTTCCAGTTTCAAAATATGCTCCATGAACAAAGGAGATTCTATGGTCACTGCCTCTTTTTGCAAATTCATATTGAAAATTAGCATATGAAAGTTGCACAGTATCCCTGTGGTAAACAGATGTATTTAACTTTCCTTAACCTAGCATTTTCCAGTCTCATTTGATTATGGAAGCCTTTTGTCCCATAGCATCTACTAATGTATATTAGCAGAACACCATGTGTCCTGAGGTATCACAGATCAGTGAGCTCTTCTTGCTTTCTGCAGCAATGATCCATGAGGTTGATCACTGACATAATTAAATAATGATGACCTTTCCTAATTAGCAGATGAAAGGCAACCAGAATGCCTTAGTTCAAAATTATACTTTCATTAGTTTTGCTTAAATCTTTGGTGTTATGATTATCTGTTTTACAAAATAAATGAGCAAGTAACAAGCATTATTACTGGAAAAAAATTTAAAAAGAGAAGATCATATCTAGATTTATAGCTTGTTTTTCCAAAGTAACCATTTCTATGGCTGTGATTTTACATAATACGCATGCGGTATTATACATTTATTAGAAAATTATTTCCAGATCTCATGATAAAATACTTTTTGATGCACTTTCATGGTGAATCTCAAGAGTGTACTGAGGATCTAGAGAGGCAACACTCTTTGGACTCAATGGTGGACACTTGAGGGAGCAGGAAGCCATTGGGGGAGGGCACAGGGCAGGAAGGACGAGGAACGGGAAATGGAGCATTGCTTTCTATTTATTTGAAACTGTTAAGATGTCAACATTTTCCAAGCTTATAAACTGCCCCCACAAAAACGTGTGTCCTCTCCTCTCAGGTTCCCCCATTGTTTTCTCTTTATTTATTTTTTTAAATCATGTATCAAAATGGAAAGGACATGTCTAAGACGAGTAGAAACCATTCTGATTCTTTCTTACCTAGTATTTAGTATAGAAATGGTAAGTATGTGATGCTGAAAAAGCAATTCTTTTTTGGATTATTTCTTGTTTAAAAAATAATTTCAACTTTTTTTTTTGTTTGTTTTTTGAGACGGAGTCTCGCTCTGTCGCCCAGGCTGGAGTGCAGTGGCCGGATCTCAGCTCACTACAAGCTCCGCCTCCCGGGTTCCCGCCATTCTCCTGCCTCAGCCTCCCGAGTAGCTGGGACTACAGGCGCCCGCCACCTCGCCCGGCTAGTTTTTTGTATTTTTTAGTAGAGACGGGGTTTCACCGTGTTAGCCAGGATGGTCTTGATCTCCTGACCTCGTGATCCGCCGCCCGGCCAATAATTTCAACTTTTATTTTAGATCCAGGGGGTCCCTGTGCAGGTTTGTTACATGAGTATATTATGTGATGCTGAAGTTTGGGCTATGACTGAGATTGATCTGATCGTCTGGGTAGTGAGCACAGTACCCAGCAATTAGTTTTTCAACTTTTACTCTTCCCTCCCTACCCTCTGTAGTGGTTCAGAGTGCCTATTGTTTTCATCTTTATGTCCATGAGCACTCAATATTTAGCTCCAACTGATAAGCAAGAACATGCAGTATTTGATTTTCTGTTCCTGTGCTAGTTCACTTAGGATAGTGGTCTACCACTGCATCCATGTTGCTGCAAGGGACATGGTTTTGTTCTTTGTTATGGCCGTGTAGTATTTCATGGTGTATATGTAGTATATGTACCATATTTTCTTTACCCAATCCACCATCAGTGGGCACCTAGGTTGACCCCATGTCTTTCCTATTGTGAATAATGCTGTGATAAACATGTGAATGCACATGCCCTTTTGGTAGAATGATTTATTTTCTGCTGAAAACAATACCTAATAGAAAACAATATCTAATAGAAAAACCAACTAAAAAGCAAGACACTGACCATATCCCCAGCATGTGCATTATAGTATAGTTCTATTGTATTTGATTTTTATATTTAGTTATTTTTACAGTTTCATTAATAATTAACAAAAATATTTCTTTAAAACTACAACTAAATAATTATGCCTAATTTTGTTAAAAAAATACATCCTACCCTCACATTAAATAAAACTCCCCAAGTAATAGGCTATTATTCCCTAAGTTATCCTTCCAGAGATGTGGAAATTTGGCAGGAGGGATACTAGTTATGTTGTATTTTCATTTAGACATGGTGAATGTTAGAAAAGATTAAGAATTTAGAATGAAATTCTTTTAGTGAGAAATAGAAAAAAAAAGTCCATAAAATATTATCATACAGTAGTTCCACCTTATCTGTGAGAGATATGTTCCAAGATCTCCCCAGTGGGTATCTGAAACCATGGATAGTACTGAATCGTACATATACCATGTTTTTTTCCTATACATACTTACCTTCAATAAAGTTTAATTTATAAATTAGGCACAGTAAGAGATCAACAACAACAAATGATAAAATAGTACAAATATACCAATATACTGAAATAAAACTTATGTAAACATGGTCTCTCCATCTCTCTGTCTCTCTCTCTCAAAGTATCTTATTATACAGTAGTTAATTATTTTTGAACCACAAATAACCACAGGCAACTGAAACTACAGAAAAGCAAAACTGTGGATAATTGTAAATGGGATTACTGCTTTTATTTCTTTTTCAAGTTGGTTGCTGGTAGTGTGTATAAATGTAACTGATTTTTGATGTTGTATCCTGCAACTTTACTAATTTCATTTAACTAAGAGTTCAATAAATTCTCTACGAGTTTTTTGGTGGAGTCTTTAGGTTTTTCTAAATATAAGATCACGTTGTCTACCAAGAATGATAATTTGACTTCTTTCTTTTTAATTTGGATGTCCTTTATTTATTTCTTGTATTAGTCCATTTTCAAGCTACTGATAAAGACATACATGAGTTTGGGCAATTTGCAAAAGAAAGAGGTTTAATGGACTTACAGTTCCACATGGCTGGGAAGGCCTCACAATCATGGCAGAAGATGAAAGTCACATCTGACATGGTGGCAGAAAAGAGGAGAATGAGAGCCAAGTGAGAGGGGTTTCCCCTTATAAAATCATCAGATCTTGTGAGACTTACTCACTACCACAAGAACAGTATGGGGGAAACCCATGACTCAATTATCTTCCACTGGGTCCCTCCCACAACAGGAGGGAATTATGGGAGCTACAATTCAAGATGAGATTTGGGTGGGGACACAGCCAAACCATATCATTTATCTTGCCTAAATGCTGGCTAGGCCTTCCAGTAGTATGTTGAATAGAAGTGGTAAAAGTGGGCATCTTTGTCCCATTCCATATATTACTCGAAAGGCTTTCAATTTTTTTCTGCCTAGTATGATATTAGCTGTGGATTTGTCATAAATGGCCTTTATCATGTTGAGGTATGTTCCTTCTATACTCAACTTGCTGAGAATTTTTATAATAAAGGAATGTTGAATTTTATTGAATGTCTTTTCAGCATCTATTGCAGTGATCATATGGTTTTTGTCCTTCATTCTGTTAATATGGTGTATCTTGTTTATTGATTTGCACATGTTGAACCATCCTTGTATCCCTAAGATAAATCTCACTTGATCATGATGAGTGATCTTTTTTCTTAACTTTTAAGTTCAGGAGTACAAGTACGGGTTTGTGACATAGGTGAACTTGTGTCACGGGGGTTTCTTGTACAGATTATTTCATCCCCCAGGTATTAACCCCAGCACCCATTAGTTGTTCTTCCTGATCCTCTCCCTCCTCCCATTCTCCACCTCCCAAAGGCCCCAGTGTGTGTTGTTCCTTTCTATGTGTCCATGTGTTGACGAGTGATCTTTTTAAAGTGTTGTTGAACTTCGTTTGCTAATATTCTGTTGAGAATTTTTGCATCTGTGCTCAACGGGATGTTGGCCTCTAGTGTTTTGTGTGTTTTTTGTTTGTTTGTCTTGGGGGATGTTCTTGTCTGGCTTTGGTATCACGGTAATGCTGACCTCATAGAATGAGTTTGGAAACAGTCCCTCCTCTACAATTTTTGAAATGATTAAAGTATAATTGATGTTAATTCTTTACATGTTTGGTTGCATTCAGCAATGAATCCATTAGGTCCTAGGGTTTTCTTTGATTGGATACTGTTTTGCTCTTGTTGCTCATTATTGGTCTGTCCATATTTTCTATTTTTAAATGATTCAGTCTTGGTAGTTTGTAAGTATCCAGGAATTTATCAATTTCTCCTAGGTTTCTGATTTGGTGATGTGTAGTTGTTCATAGTAGTCTATAATTATCCTTTGTATTTCACAGTAGTCTATAATTATCCTTTGTATTTCTGTAGTACCAGTTGTAATGTTTCCTTTTTAATCTCTGACTTTATTTATTTGGGTTTTCTCTCTTTTGCTCTTAGTCTAGCTAAAGATTTGTCAATTTTGTTTATCTTTTCAAAAAAAAAAACTTTGTTTCATTGATCTTTTATATTTTTTCTCAATTTCATTTGTTTCTGCATTGACCTTAATGACTTACTTTTTCTTACTAAAACTGGGGGGTTTTTTTGTTGCTTTTCTATGTCCTTGAGGTTCATTACTTGAAGCCTTTCTGTTTTTTTTAATGTATGTATTTATTGCTATAAACTTCCCTCTTAGTGTTGCTTTTGCTGTGCCCCATAGATTCTGTTTCCATTTGCATTTGTGTGAAGAAATTTTCTGGTATCCTTTTAATTTCTTCATTGACCATTGGACATTCAGAAGCATATTCTTTAATTTCCATGTGGTTGTACAGTTTCCAAAATTCCCTCTTGTTAATGTATTTTTTATTTTATTCTGTGGTGGTGAGAAAATATACTCAATATAATTTTGACTGTTTTGAATTGTTGAGGCTTGTTTTATGGCCTAACATGTGGTTTATCTTGGAGAATGTTTCATGTACTGATGAGAAGAATGTGTGTTCTTCAGCAGTTGGATGAAATGTTCTGTAAAGGTGTGTTATGCCCATTTGGTCTAAAGTGCAGTTTAACTCTCATATTTATTTGTTGATTTTCTGCCTGAATTATCTGTCCATTGCCAAAAGTGGGGCATCCATTATTATTATTATTATTATTATTATTATTATTATTATTATTATTTTGAGACAGAGTCTCACTCTGTCACCCAGGCTGGAGTTGGGTGGCACAGTCTTGGCTCACTGCAACCTCCGCCTCCTGGGTTTAAGCAATTCTCCTGCCTCAGCCTCCCAAGTAGCTGGAACTACAGGTGTGCACCACCATGCCCAGCTAATTTTTGTATTTTTAGTAGAGACGGAGTTTCACCATGTTGGCCAGGCTGGTCTCAAACTCCTAACCTCAGGTAGGCCACCTGCCTAGGCTTCCCAGAGTGCTGGGATTACAGGCATGAGTCACCATTCCCAGCTGGTGTCCCCTATTATTATTGTACTGTAGCCTATCTTTCTCTTTATATCATTAATATTTGCTTATATATTTGGGTGCTCCATTGTTGGGTATACATATATTTACGATTGTTATATGTTCTTGCTGAGTTTACCCCTTTACACTATATAATGACCTTCTTTTTCTCTTTTTACTCCTTTTTACCTAAAGTCTGTAGAACTATAGCTACTCCTGCCCTTTTTTAGTTTCCATTTACGTGGAATATATTTTTCCATCCCTTCACTTTCGATCTTTTTGTCTTTATAGGTGAACTAAGTTTCTTGTAGGCAGCATAGAACTGGGTCTTGTTTTTTAATCTATTCAGCCACTATATGTCTTTTAATTGGATAATTTAATCAATTTGCATTCAATGTTATTGATAGGTGAGGACTTACTACTGCCATTTTTTTACTTGTATTCTAGTTGTTTTATAACTCATCTCTTGCTTTCTTCCTTTCTTACTGTCTTCCTTTCTGGTTAAATGAATTTCTATGGTAGTATGTTTTAATTTGTTACATTTTATTTTTAATATATCTATTAAAGGTTTTTGCTTTGTGGTTATCATGAGGCTTACACAAAAGTCCTATAATAACAAGTTATTTAAAAGTGATACTAACTTAACTTTGATCACAACAAAAGAAAAGAAACAACCATATAAAATCCTTACACACTAACTCCCTTCTTTCTCCACATTATGAGTATCTATCTCTTAACAAATTGTCATAGCCATTATTTTTAATAGTTTTCTCTTTTAGTCTTCTTAGTTAAGATATAAGTGGCTTATATGGCACAATTACAATATTAGTTTAACAGTCAAATTAGCATTCTTCTCTTTCAGTTTGAAGAACTTACTTTAGCATTTCTTGTTGGACCAGTCTGGTAGCTGCAAGCTCTCTGAGCTTCTGTTTGTCTGGGAAAGTGTTTATCTCTGCTTAATTTCTGAGTGATAGGTTTGTTGAATACAGTATTCTTGGTTGACAGTATTTTTCTTTCAGTTCTGTTAATATATCATTTCACTCTCTCTGGCCTGTAACGATTTTGCCAAGAAGTCTGTTGCCAGGTACATTGGCTTTTTTTTTTTTTTTTTTTTAATGTTACTTGCTTCTTTTCTCTCACTGCTTTCAGAATCCTCTTTTTGTCATTGATCTTTACAGTTTTCTTATTTGGGCTGAATTTGATTGGTGACCTTTAATGTTTCTGTTCCTGCATATTTGTATCTTTCTCCACGTTGGAAAAATTTTTGGTTATTATTTCTTCGAATAAGCTTTCTCTTTCTTTTTCTTTCTCAGTTCCTTCTTTAATTCCAATAACCCAAATATTTGCTTTTTGATGTTGTATCACAGAGCACATAAACTTTCTTCATTTCCTTTTATTCTTTGTTATTTTTTCTCCTCTGACTATGTATTTTCAAATAATCTTTCAGCTCCCTGATTCTTTTGTCTGTTTGATCAGCTCTGCTATTGATTGCATTTTTATTTCATTTACTGTATTTTTCAGCTCCAGGATTTCTGTTTTATTTTTCAAAAAGTATTTAAATCTCTCTGATTAATTTATCTGATAGATGTCTGGATTCTCTGTGTTTCCTTGAAGTTTGCTGAACTTCTTTAAAACAACTATTTTGAATTCTTTGTCTAAAAGATCACACATCTCCATCATTGTCTCAGAAGGTCTTTGCACAAACAAGGTAATTACTTGACTGCAACAGAAGAGTCTAGAGCTGAAACTGGGCCTTTTTGGATCTGCTGTGGGACAGAGGCTGGGCTACCTAATACATTGGCTCAGATAGGCATGCATCTACCAACAGGTCCCTGCACAGAGGGGATAGTTTCCTGACTGCAGCAGGAGGACTGGAGCTGAGACTGGTCCCTGTTGGGATCCACTGTAGGACAGAGGCTGAAGAGCCCAGTCTCATTGCCTTAGAGGATGTGTCTCTCCCAGAAGGAACTTGCCAGCCCTTCATGCAGCATGAGGAACTGGAGCTATGAATGGGTCCCATTGGGATCTGTTGTGGGACAGAGGCTGGAGACTCCAGAGTCACTGGCTGAGAGGGTGTGCATCTCCCAGAAGGAACACACAAGCCCTTTATGTGGCATGAAGGTATAGAGCTGAAAATGGGCCCCTTTGGGATCTATTGTGGGACAGAATCTGAGGTTCCCATCTTGCAAATTTAAATAATGTAGGTAGCCAATGCTGTACCAAGAAAGTGACATTTAAGCAAACCTAAAGGAAGTGAGGATGAATGCTATACATACACGTGGTGGAAAGGCATTTCAGGTACAGAAAACAGCAGATAGAAAGGCTCTGATGTCAGAGCATGCTTGAACTTCTCAAAGATGGTCACGAAGACCATTGTAGTTGGACATAAAGGGTGATGTATTGTATTAGTCTGTAGTCAAGCTGCTGATAAAGACATACCCAAAACTGAGCAATTTACAAAAGAAAGAGGTTTAACGGATTTACAGTTCCACATGGCTGGAGAGGCCTCACAATCATGGCAGAAGGCAAAGAGGAGCAAGTCACGTCTTACATGGACAGCAGCAGGCAAAGAGAGAGAGCTTTTGCAAGGGAGCTCCTCTTTACAAAACCATCAAATCTTGCAATGCTTATTCACTTTCACAAGAACGGCATGGGATACACTTGCCCCCATGATTCAATTACCTGCCACTGGGTTCCTCCCATAATACGTGGGAATTCAAGATGAGATTTGGGTGGGAACACAGCCAAACCATATCAAGTGTTAAGAAAGGAAGTGAGAGTGGAACCTCATAGACTATTATATGTACTTCACTGTTATTAAGGTTAAGAAGTGAAATTGTTGAGGACTTCAGATGGAGGAAATATGTAATCTTACATATAATTCTGTTTCTCTCTTAAGAATAATCTGAAACTGACCTAATGCAGAAGTACATAGACCAGTTGAAGTGATTATAATAATTCAGGCAAGAGGTGATTGTGATGGACCAGAGTAGAAGTAGTGCAGGTGGGCACAATGGTCAGACTCTAACTTTATTTTGAAAGTAGAGCTTTAGTTGGTAGATCAGATATGAAGATGTGAGAAAAGAAGAGATCATGAGAAAATCAAAGGATAGATATTCCATTCCTGTGTGGGGAGCAAGGATTATGTAGAAAGTAAGAAATTTAGTTTTATATGTTAATCACATAGATGCCTTTAGAGATGTTGAGAGGACAGCTAGATATAAGAAATTATTTTATAATACGAGATACATTCTAAGACCCTGGAGAATATATGGATTAGTCCATAAAGAGTATGGAATAAACTAATTATTTAAGGGGAAAATTAGCTTGCAGCTTGCAATTACATAGCAACTCAAATTACATCTAGCAACTGAAATTCAAGTTGGATGAAAGAAATAAGTAGTTTTTAAAAACAGTAGAAAACATGAGTAAATTCCTGATCTCTGAATGAATAAAGTTACTTCTGAGTATTAAAATAATGGAAAAGTCAAAAGGGAAAATATTGGTAGATTTATGCACACACAAATTTGAAATATGATAAAAACATAAAAGGTTAATAATATACTGGAAGAAAATGTACCACAGATATGAGAAACAAGGTCAACAGTCTTTTATAAGAAGCCTTATAAATTAGTGATATCAAAGAGTAACATCCAATATGAAAATGTTAAAGGTCATATAGATATAATTTTCAAATAAAATAAAGGCCAATAAGTATATTTTAAAATGTTCAACCTGACCAACAATCAAAATGATGAGAATTAAAACAAAGAAAACTCCTTTATCCTTTTTTTCTCTTTTTTTGCTCATCACAATGTGTGTTCATAGCAGTGCTGTAGGAGAGCTCACTCTATGTGGTTCATACTCCGACTCTCCCTCATGGGAACACGTGTTTCATTCTTCCTGAATTTGGAAATATAAATCAAGAGTCCTGGAAGAGTTCACACCCTGTGACTCAATAATTACATTTCAAGTAACTAGAAGAGAGATTCAAATTTTTTTTTTAATAATGACATTTAAAACAGTACTATTTATATTGTGAAACATAGGAACAATAGAAGTATCAACAAAATAATTGATTACCTCAATTACGAAGCATACTTAAAGACTATAATGCAGGCATTAAAATTAGGTTTTGGAGAATTTTTGGTCTCCATCTGTTTTGTGCTACCATAACAAAATACCTGAGATTGGGTATTTTTGAAAGAACAGAAATTTATTTTCTTGTAGTTCTGGAGGTTGAGAAGTCCAAGATCAAGGCTCTGGCATCTGGTGTCTAGTGAGGGCCTTCCTGCTATATCCTCACATGGCAGAAAGTAGAAGGGCCAAAAGGAATGGACTACCTCCATTAAGCCCTTTTAATGGCACTCATTCATTCATGAAGGCAGAGTCTTCATGACTTAAACACTTTCCAAAAGACCCCAGCTCCCAACAATGTTGCATTGGGAATTAAGTTTCTAATATAAGAATTTTGAGGGACAGGTTCAGACCACAGAAATTTTTAAGATGGGGGAAACTCTAATGATGTAACTTTTACTAAATAGAATCACAATATAAAACTGTGTACATCACGAATCTAATTATAAAGTATTAAAAGAAAATACATAAAATTAGCTTCTTGTAAAAAAGAATACTTACAAAAAGATATTTAATATACATAATTTGGAACATAATGAAAAGTAAGAAAAAAACAATAAAATCACCCATAATGCAGAGTTATAAGGCCATCCTAAACCATCAAGCCCCTGATCAACCAGCCGAAACCTAAAAAACCTACCAGGCAACCCATGGGATAGTGAAAAACAATCCTTATTGCTTTAAGGTACTAAATTTTGGTGTGGTTTGTTACACCACAAAAGCTAACTGATGTACTTCATTACCCAAGCCCAGGCACCAAATGTTTCTTTTTCCCTTATTACAATATCTGGGAAAGGAAGGGTTTGACTTTTAATAAAACAAATGATACTAGTGAACCAGCAGGCAATACTGTGTCCCCTTCCCTTCCCTTCCCTACTCACCCACACGTTTTTGCCTCCAGAAAAGCAAGCTTCATAATGGTTAGAAAGTTCTTCCTGTTAACTTTGAGTGGTAACATAATCTCATATGAACCCTGTGAGAAGCCGCTGAGCAGAGCTCATTAGAGATCATTTGTACTTTGTAAGCATTGCTTTTCGCCCATTGCTCCATCAATTCTTCTTGTAAGACTCTGTATGCCCCTCTAGTTTACAAAATGAGAAGAAATACTGGACATTAGTTAATTGAATTAATAAAGTCACGCTTCAGGGTGGAGGAAGCAATTGAGTATCAAATATTTTTTATTATGTGCCTGAAAAAGAAAGGCAGGGAATAGGAATGGTATTTGAATGCTGGAAAAACAGATTATCATTTCTTGGCATCACCTCTCTCTTTACTTATCATCCCATGTGTATTTCCAGGGAAATACAATCCTTGTGTTTCTGATTCATTTACACTTAACTCATTATAATGTTTTTCAAGAACTTTTTCTAATGGGCCTTTAAAATATGAGACTATTTATTGGGAGAATGAGTTTATAATCCTGCCTAGCCCAGATGGACACATATTAAGAGAAAGTGACATCCTCTAGAAAAAGTATTGGAATACAGATTCATTCCAATAAGACTCTGGGTAAATAAGAATTACCTGGATAATATACTTTAATGCTCCCCATACTTGACAGAACTAAATGAAGGAAACAATAATTCCTGTTTTTTTAAGCAACTAGGTATTAGTTTGCCAGGGAGGAAGGCCAGAATCATCCCAGAAATGACGACAGACTCTAGGCCTAGAGATTCTAGGAAGATTCACCCATACTCACTCCGTCCATGCTTTGAATCTCAGTTGCTGCTCAGCTCCCGAAATCTGTCTCTTACCTCTATTATTAACTTTAAAATTCACTTGCTAAGTTTGGCCAAATATCTCTGTAATTAGTGTATCCAAAGGAAGGGGATATGTTGCATTGCACATCATTCTTGACGCCTCTTTTGCATTAAACAGTATGGAAGCATATTCCTTCATAAAGCTTATTTGTCCTTTTCCCCCAGCTCTCTTCTGACTTCTCTGCCTGTGTGGTCTCCTGCAGTGACTCCTTTTTCTCTCCCTACCTCTTAAATATTCACTTTTCTCAGGGATCTCTGTATACACATTATTATCAGAGTCTCCAAAATGAGGAGCTGTAATCAGAGACAATTGGTCTCTTTTCATTTCACATCAGAACACGAGAGTCTGCTTGCTCCCTCTTTCTTCCTTGCATTCAAGCTTCAGAGTGAGGGGTCTTTGTTCACTGAGTCAGATCAGATAAATATGCAGAGAAGACCACAAATTACTATAAACAGAACTCCAAGTCATCATTTCCAGTTAGGTACATCCTCTCAGGAAATATTAATTACTGAGAGCCACCCTGGGAAATTTCCCTACAGATCCCATAAAAATTTGAACCATGTCAAAAATTTGTCCTGAGCAGACTTATCTACTAACCTGTTAGAGAGAGCCTCTACTAAAGCAAGACTTTACAAAGACTGTTAAACTGGATGGATAATGGGGTGTCTCTTCCCAGGCATAGACACAGGCCTTTCCAATGTGCCTCTGGCTATGTAGCTATTTGTTTTCAGTGTGACATGCTCTAAGTTATGTGTGCTCATAGCAACACATTAGGCCAATTTACCCTTTGCTTACAAAGAGGATCTGTAGGGCACATTCATCAATAACCCTGCTTTCCAGGTGTACAAAAACTTGTGATATTAAAAATGAATGCCGAAGACCAAGCTCTTAGCCTCTTCTCAGCATGGGGAGAAGCCTATTGTTGATTCAAGCTGGGAATTTCTCCTCATCTGTGGAGACTTCATCACCTTTCCTGGGACAGTGCAGATTTGCTGTGCTAGAGTTTTTTGCCTGCATCTGGAATGATGTAGGCCCATATCTGGCCGGTATTGGTAGTGGTTCTGGCTGGTGAGGATGTCAGCATAATTCCCAGAAAAGTCCAGAGCCAGATATCTCTGAAATGAACTAGAAAAACTCTTAGATGGTATTTATAGTCAAAAATCCCATATTCTGCTGCCATGTAAAGTTAAAACTTCAGAGAAAACCATTGGCAACTTATTTCTCAGAGTTTACACACACACACACACACACACACCATATATACATACATCATACACACACCCACCCCATATGTACACACATCATACATACGCACACACATTTGGCTTAACACTTTGAAACTATAGGACTTCTTCAAGAAAAGAACCACATTTGGTCAACATTTTGGGGGACTGGGATTTTTTGGTATCTCACTGGCAATGCTTTTCATTCTGGGGCAGACAAAATGAGAGGTTCAAAAGCCCACTCAAAACATTATACTTTGTGTGGGAGAGGGTGAGGGGTGCAGTGGTGGGGAGACAGAGAAAAAAAGAAGAGGACGACAGATTTTTTTTCCAGAAAATAACACCAATTGACTTACTTCCCACAACTGAATATCCCAAAGCCTAACAGATAAACACGTGCCTACTGCAAAGCAATTCTGAAGCTAAAAACCCATAATTAATGCAGACTTCACAGATTAAGGGCACAGACCCCACAGGTATCCTCACATCAGACATTGGCTGCCAAGTCTGTGATTCCCAGGATACTGGCACTTCTGATGAGCTGGCTACAAATTTGGAGCTTCCTACTAGTCCCTCAAGTTCTATAATTCACTAGAATGACCCACAGCACTGAGGAAACTGTTATGCCCATGGTTACAGTTTTATTATAAAGGATAAAAATCAGGAACAACCAAAAGAACGGAGCTATAAGATGAGGTTTGAGAGAGTCTCAAATGTAAAATTTCCATATCCTCTGGATATATCATCCTTCTGACACATCGATGTGTATTGCCAACTAGGAATCTCACTTGACCATCATTGTCTAGAGTTTTTATTGGGGGTTTTATTTAATAGATAGAATCATTGACTATATGATTAAACTCATTCTCTAACCCCCTTCCCTCCTTGGAAGTCAAGCTGATATGATGTGGCTCAAAACTGTAACACTCTAATGGCATAGTTAGTGTTTCTGGTATGGCTAGCCCCTATCCTGAAACTAGGAGCCCACCATGAGTCATCTCATTGGCATAAACTCAATGTGTTCTCTGGTGCCCATCCTGGATAACAAATGCACTTTTATCACTTGGGACATTTCAAGGGTTTAGAAGCTCCTTTCCAGAAACCAAGGTCAAAGGCCAGACATATTTTTTTATTATACAACACTCAATCTGAACCATTGCAGCCAAATTGAAATTCTATAGGGAAGTAGTCATGCATAGAAGGGAACGATAGGGTTTCATTACAGCTTGAGTATGCCCTGTTTAAACAAAATCTGATGTATGAAAGTCAGATTTATAAAACAAAGTTATTCCAACAATGAAGAGAAATTATAAAGTAATCATATGATAGATGGCATAATATGTAGTTATTGGTGCTCATAGAAAGGTTAAAGGCATGAGAAAAGTACTTAGATAATATTAAGGTATACTCTATATAGAGAGATCAAACAAGAGCAAAAGCATAGTGAAAGAATATTAGCAGTGACTGTAGTTGGGTAGTGGTAGAAAAGAGTGAAGGAGAAGTAGCTGCAGGGAATGACCTCTTCAGGAGACTCTAGGTCCTGTGTTCATCTGGTAAGCCCTGGTGACAGCAGGCTTCAGTGTCTACATAGCTGTGAGTTTAACATGGCGAAGCTTTTGTCCTCTCCTATATATCAGTATCAGATAGAAAATAAAGCTTCTACCTGGCCTACTTGAAGGCAATGATTACAAAAACAAATGACTATTTTATGTTTTTATTTCCATTGACGGTTTAACTGGTTTAATGAGAGAAAGAGAGAGAGGGAGGGAAAGAGAGAGAGAGAGAGACAGAAATTTTATCACATTTTATGATTTCTTTTTCTTATGTCAGTTTTTATTTGAATATTTCCCAAATTTTCTACTGTAAATGTGTATTTTTCTCTAATAATCCATAACATACAAAATGGTAGCATGGGATTAAGAATGTTTTATTGTCCTTTTTCCCCTTTTTCTTACAGCAAAAAAAATAAAATGACTTCTATGTTTTCTATGAGAAACATTCTTTACTATACATTTATAAAAGAACACCAGTAAAAGGTTTAAAAAATAGAAAGTAACTACAAGGTTGACAAAGGTTCAGCTTAGAATTCCTTTCAAAACCAAGCATTTTAAATTAATATTACATGTGTCAATGTGCAAAAATGTACTTTTCATTTGATTCACACACCTGCTGTATCAAACTACATACATTTGCATTCAAACTTTTATTATTTGCGACATTACTTTGGGAGTAAATTTTCCCACAATTCGGAGGCTGGTAGTAGAGTTGCTACTCAATGCTGTTAAATTGAAGCTACGGAGTTTACATTTCTTTGAAATGTTAAAGTACAACTCTAAAATAAGGAATTGTTATTCTTATATGCTGGACAAGAACTTGGAGTCCTTTCCAAAATTTGTCCAGTGAAATATTGTCAAATTAAGATTATTGCCACAGTAGAGAGGAAATAAAATCGTGAGAAATCAAAATGCATTTTCCACATTTCAGATGCAAACTCCTTTTAAAATTTTTAATTTAATCCTTTATTCTGTGTTAGGTTTTCATTAACTTTATTCCTTCATCTTACCATTGAGCTGCAGTGATTAGCTTTATAGCATACCCCAAGATCAACTCCCTTGAGTATCTTTCATTACGTTACTTTTACACAACTCAAGTAGAAATTAAGACTCTTTCGTTTTTAGAACCTAAGCTAAAAGTTTTTTCCTTGCCTGTCTCCTGTACTCTTTCCTTATTATGCCTTTATTTCAAATCATATTTTGTCAGAATAAATATACAAAGGTGATTATATAGGGCAGCAGTTTTCAAAGTGTCACCAGCACATCCCTGGAGGCCCTTGAGACTCTATCAGGAGGTCCTTGAGGTCAAAACTGTTTTAATAATAACGCACCGATGATGCAAAACCATTGTTGGATAAAACTGCTAGTCCTTCGCATGAATCAACATAGGGCACCAAACTATACTAGTAGACACCATATTCTCCACTGCCACATACATACAGTAAAAACAAACAAACAAAAAAAGCAAAATGCACCAAAACCTCCCGAAAACCCAACCAAACAAAACAAGCAAAGTCAGCACATGAATTTTTTAATATTCTATATAATGAACTGAGAAATACATATAAAGTACTTCTGCTACATGGAGAAATACGCTGGTTTCATATTTTCAAGGAAAAGCACTTGTGTGAGTATTTGAATTGTGAGCTGAACAGGCCACTCTGTAAAACCTTTTTTATTATTTGAATGAAGAAATGACAGACTACGGTTATTCAGATTTGGGTATTTGGCAGACATTTTCTCAAAAATGAATGATATGAGTCTGTCACTTCAGGGAAAATAAATATCTGTTGCCAATGATAAAACTGAAGTTTTCAAGAGAAAATTAGAGTCTTGGAAAATGTTATCCACCACCATGAGTTTGACAGCTTCTCAATACTGAAACACTTTTCTCATGAAATTGGCAGTGATGTTAATAACTGTGATTTTGCGTCAGCATTTGGAAGATCTGCATAACTTGGTAAACCAGTATGTTCCAAATTACCAATGTATAATGTTCCAAAATCAGACATGTGTGAAAGATCTCCTCAAAGTGCAAGACATACAAGTGGATTTTAATGTAACAGAGCATGCAAAGTTTATGGGTATAGTTTCAGATTGCACATTGCAACAAACCTTTAATATTGCTTATCAAATTTTAGTGTAGTAGCAAAGAATAGTGACAAATGTCTGAAAGGATATATGGAGAGACATGATGTCAAGAGAGACTATAAATAGTTCAATCATTGCTAGAACAGTGGTCCTTTTGCAAGCATATTTGCTATTGAGAAGCATTTATAAGACAATAAAATATTTTCAAATTGCTGCTTAGTTTAGAAAATGCTTCCCTGTGTGCCAGTGGTCTCTACGAGTAGTAACTGCTTCATAGTTTTCTTCCCCATCAACAATTTGCAGGGTGAGGATATATGAAAAGGGTTTCATAGACCTTTGTAAAGGCCCATTTTAATCAATAGTACCTTTTAAAAACAATGTTTTGAATAATAGTTTCGATTTTGAATTTCTTATAAACATTTCTATAATTCAGCCACTGAAATCTCCCAAGAATAACTTTAAAGACAGAGGTTTGAGTATGACTTTGACATATTCTTTACCTCCCAAGTGCCTCACAGATTAAAGCTTTGTTCTTGGCAATGCAAGAAATTTACAGTCCTTCTTGAAAACTGTTGCTGGGAAAGAATATGCTTACTTTGGATGTTCCTTGTGAACAGTTAGGACACTCAAATAAAACAAATGTTGCCTTAGTTTCAAGGCAAATCAATGATATTTTCAGATACCTCCAAACAGACCTCGAAAATGATCCGTGTCACTGTCATTACTGAGTTATTGGAGTGATCATTCAGATAGGCCTCATCAGTCATAAAGCGTCAAATAAGGGAGATAACCAGAGTCCTAGGAGCTTATAGACCTTATTGCCTACAGTTTGACCTACGAAATTATTTGGAAGCTTGACCTTGCAAAACAGGATGCATGATGAAGAATGATTCAATTTCCTGCTAGCCAGGGAGTGATGCTCTCATTGTCTGCTTCAACCCTTGTCAACTCCACTGCACAGATTTCCTTCTATGTTTCTCAATTTTTAGAACCACTTTCCAAATCTCAACATAAGATGCCTTGCAATCATAGTCATAATTGTTTTCTGAATGAATGTAATTTCCCCACAGATGCAATGCTGAGATATGAGACACATCACTTGTCTTACTGGAACCGTGAGATCTGGGTTCTGGGGACCATTTAATTGCCAGTTGTACAATTTTTAGCAAATTACTTGACTTCTCTGGACCCAAGTTTCTCCTCAGTAAAATAAAGAGATGAAGTAGATTAGTCTAGTTACAAAGTTCCATAATTTATGAAAACTGCCTGTGATTGGTTTTGGGGCTTCATAGAAAGAAGATGATAAATACCTCCACATAAACCTACGCTTCCCACCCTTGCAGACCCAAGTGTAAGTTATTTTTTGCTGTGTCCACATTTGGTCTCAAAATCATATTCTTCTCAAGACTCTAAGAAGCTACTACCAAGTGACTGAGGTTGGCACAAAGAAAAGTCTTCCAGTTAAGCTTCAAAACTAATTGCTAATTAGGATAACTTTGCTTTTAAATAGCTAACATGTATTAGTACATACTATTTATCTCTCACTGTTCTAAATGCTTTATATGTATTAATTCCCCGAATCTTGGCAAGTTTGTTAGCCAAGTACCATTATTATCCCCATTGTACCGATGAGGAAACTGAGGCACAAAAAGATTTAGTAGTCACCACATTCCCTCAGCTGCTAAGTAGTAGAGTTGGAATTTAATCTCAGGCAGTTGATTCCAGAGCTATATTCTGAATCACAACACTGTATTGTGTTCAATCTTCATTTCTGCATGTTTTTTCCTTCTTTTTACATTGTTTATTATGGAAACATTAAAACATATATGAAAGTAGCAAGAACATTATAATACATCTACATATACCTCCCAATCTACCTCAATAATTATCAAACATGACCAGACATAATTTATCTATACATCCCTTAATTACCTTCAATTAGATTATTTTGAAACAAATCCTACGTATCATTCACCCAGAAATCTTCAGTGTGTGTCTCTAAAAGATTTCCACTACTACTATTATCACACCTAAAACAACAGACAAATAATTCCTTATTTGATCAAATATTCAGCCAGCATTCAAACTTTCCTTATTTTTGTATTTGTTTTGTTTTACAGTTTGTTCAAATCAGAATCCACAAGTGTTTACACATTGCCTTTGGTTGATGTGTCTTTTAAGGATCTTTTAAACTGTAGATTTTTTCTTCCTCTTTTTTCCCCTTGACATGTACTTGTAGAGGACACTGAGCTGTTTATTCTGAGGAAAAAAATCTTTAGAACTTCCCATAGTCTGGATTTTGTTATTGCATTCTGAGATGTCACTAACAGGTTCGTCTATGCCCTGTAGCTTCTGTAAACCAGAAATTTGATCTAGAGGCTTTATAAGATGTATTTTGGCAAAAATACTTCACAGATAATGTTGTGAATGTTCTAATACATCACGTTACTACTCACAAAATGTCAAATTGTTACTATTTTTTGTGATGTTAAGATCAGTGGGTTCAGGTACTATCAGCCTAAGCCATCTACTATAATGTTGTCCATCAATTTTTTATCTAATTACTTTAGTATGTATTGATGAGCATTGATTACCTCCAGTATTTTGTTATAGTTTGCAAAATGGTGATTTCTAATTATGTGATTTCCTTCTTCATTTGTTAGCTAAGATTCTAATTCAAGAAAAATCTTTATGAACAATTTAGCTCAAAATAGAGATAATACATCTTTCTACTTATTGTTACCTATGTGGTTGAAGCAATGTACAGTCTAAATAAGCCAAAATAAAATGTATCTGTTCAACTTTGGAAAAGGTAAATAATAAGTTAAAGAGAACATTGAAATGCTATAATTTATATGCCAATCTTTTAATAGCTCATTCGCAATTATAACATATGAAATATGGTTAGCTTAATTTTCATATTCATTTTTACTTATGTTTCTATTCTAATTGGAACCATTTTACTTATTTACATGTTCAAGTAATGTGTATTGAAACCTCACTATGTGTAAGGCACTCTGCTAATCAGTGGCTACAGAACATGAAACAAAATAGTGCTTGCCCTCTATGAGCTCCCAGTCCAGTGGCAAAGAGAAAAAATAAATACACAAATACCTCATAAATACTGTTACATGTTATAATTCACACATCATTTACATCCCACATTTATTAAATTTATACATCTTGCATACATTATGGTGCTATGAGAGCATATAAGAGAGAAATCTCAGAGGTTAGTGGTTAATCAAGGAGTCTATCATAGATCTTTCCTTCTTTAAAATGTCTATTT
The DNA here is from genome assembly GCF_003255815.1 of Theropithecus gelada. Taxonomy (NCBI): domain Eukaryota; kingdom Metazoa; phylum Chordata; class Mammalia; order Primates; family Cercopithecidae; genus Theropithecus; species Theropithecus gelada. The sequence continues at coordinate 38,018,341 of NC_037677.1, forward strand.
CTAAATCCTAAACTATTTAGGCAGCCACTAAAGCCTTGATTATTCATGAAACTCACAAAATGACTGATTAGCTAAACTGCAGTTACTTTACTGAAACTTGTTAGAGAACGCTATTTCTCCTTATCTTTATGGTTATTATATTTTTCCCAGAGTATTTAATGGTTATCAAAATGTCACTCGATCTTGATTAAAATATTGAAGTAAACACTGTAAATACGATTAAATGACAGTGACTGATATATCTTTTTAGCATTCTGTGTAAGGAAATGAGAAGCAATTGTGCAACCCTGCTCTTGCGCACTGAAATTCCGTGGCTGTTAAGTCAAAACTGGTAATGTGAGATTTTCAAATGAGGAATTATTAAAATTTTCCTATGATGCTGGAAATTTCATTTGACCAATTATATAATTTCTAGTGACTTGCTTAGGCGATATATTTCAACAATATATTCAGCATTTATATAGAGGGGACCTATTAGTTTGGGGCCAAAATATTACCACTTTTATTACTGAGAATAAGATATCAGGATTTTTGAAAAGAAGACTGCACTGATATCACAGAGATCTTTATTCTTCCCTTCAATTTGAGAATTTCCTTTTCTTATTGGACGAAGAAATGGATGATATATTATTGTGGAAGTATGTATTATTGATGAATATTGATTAATACTCATCAAAAAAAGCAAAGCAAAACAAAACAAAGGAAAGCAAAGCAAAACAAAACAACACATGCAAGAGAGAACTAAGAAATGCTTTCCACAGTCAAAACTTTTTTAAAGGCTGAATTAGAAAACCATTTGCCTTGGCTGGGCGCAGTGGCTCACGCCTGTAATCCCAGCACTTTGGGAGGCCGAGGCAGTTGGATCACAAGGTCAGGAGATCAAGACCATCCTGGCTAACACGGTGAAACCCAGTCTCTACTAAAAATACAAAAAATTAGCTGGGCGTGGTGGCGGGCGCCTGTAGTACCAGCTACTCGGGAGGCTGAGGCAGGAGAATGGCGTGAACCCGGGAGGCGAAGCTTGCAGTGAGCCGAGATCGCGCCACTGCACTCCAGCCTGGGCGACAGAGCGAGACTGCGTCTCAAAACAAACAAACAAACAAACAAACACCATTTGCCATTTGCCTTAATATCTCAAGTTGAAGTATTTTTTCTTCTATACTTCAACTGAGAGAAACTAGTCAACTTGGGAACTGTCACAGTATTGAATTCTTCAGTGAGAAATCTTAGTGTTCCTGGATCCAGGTTGAATATGAATCGAAGAGTCAACAAATTCATCTGTTTCCAACAATCTGTAACTGTAAGTTGAATTTTTTGCTAATTTAGTAAACAAAAACAGGGAGAAAAGAAGTGGTACAAGGGTGCTTCATGCTTATGGAGCATATACTATGGACCCAGCAATCTTGGCACCTTGCATGCATCGTCTCATTTAATCTGTGCAATAATGTTATAAGATTTCAACTCTTGTCCATTATTAAATATCCCATATTTAATATCTATAAATCAGGCCGGGCGCGGTGGCTCAAGCCTGTAATCCCAGCACTTTGGGAGGCCGAGACGGGCGGATTACAAGGTCAGGAGATCGAGACCATCCTGGCTAACACGTTGAAACCCCGTCTCTACTAAAAAATACAAAAAACTAGCCGGGCGCGGTGGCGGGCGCCTGTAGTCCCAGCTACTCGGGAGACTGAGGCAGGAGAATGGCATGAACCCGGGAGGCAGAGCTTGCAGTGAGCTGAGATCCGGCCACTGCACTCCAGCCTGGGCGGCAGAGCGAGACTCTGTCTCAAAAAAAAAAAAAAAAAAAAAAAAATCTATAAATCTAATATCACACTCTCTTGATTACCATAGCTTTATGTTAAGTTTTGCAATCTAGTAGTGTGTGTTCAAGTTTTTCTTGATTGTTTTGATATATATAATATATAATATGTATAAATTTATATACACAAAATAAACATTTTAATGTATAATTACATATAGTTATATATTATATAGTATATAATATACTATAATGGTATACATAAATATGTAATATATATTTTATATGTAATTATTTATATATTTTTTCTCCCAGTCTATGGTTTATCTTTTTACTGTCTTAACAGAATCTTTCCAAGTTTTTAATTTTGATGAAATCTATTTGACACTTTTTTCTTTTATAGTTAACGTGTAGGAAATTACTGCTTATAACAATTTCAAGATGATGTTTTCCTTTGTTTTCTTCAACAAGCTATATAGTTTGGCTATTATGTTTAGGTCTATAATACATCTCAAAATAATTGTTTGCATGTCTCATGAGCTATAGGTTGAGGTTCATTTATTTTCATATAGGTAGCCAGTTGATCCAACACTATTTGTTGAAAAGTCTTTCTTTTTCCCATTGAATTGCTTTAGAACTCTAGTTAAAAAAAAAAAGTAATAAATAAAAGAAAGAAATCAGTAAAGATATAGGCTTATTTGTGAACTCTCTTTTTGTTTTTTGATCTATTTACCTTTTCCTTTGGATTCCTATAGGTTTTATAAACAGTGTGTAAATTTAATTCTTAAAAGCCTGATGACTTTGGTTGGTATTGCTTTGAATTCATAGATTAATTTTGAAAGGATTAACATTACAACAATATTGGATCTTTTAATTGATGAATATGATGTATCTCTCCATTTATTTATGTTTTCAATTTCTCTTAGTAGTGTTTGTAATTTTCATTTACATATCTTGCATCTCTATCACTAAACTTGGCTCTAATATCTTATATGTTTGGGAGCTATTATAAATGTCATTTTTAAAAATTATTTTCCAAATGTTATTGTCAGTATCTAGAAATATTTTTTTGTATATTGATTTTGTATCCTGTGACGTTGCTAAATTCACATATTGGTTATAATAATTGTATATTTCCTTAGGTTTTTTAAAATTTTTTTGAGATGGAGTCTCCCTCTGTCACCTAGGCTGCAGTGCAGTGGCGTGATCCCAGCTCACTGCAAGCTCTGCCTCCTGGGTTCATGCCATTCTCCTGCCTCAGCCTCCTGAGTAGCTGGGACTATAAGCACCCACCACCATACCTGGCTAATTTTTTGTATTTTTAGTAGAGATAGGGTTTCACCGTGTTAGCCAGGGTGGTCTTGATCTCCTGACCTTGCAAAGTGCTGGGATTACAGGCGTGCTCCACCACACCCGGCCTTCCTTAGGATTTTTTATGCACATGATTATGTCATCTGAGAATAAAGTCTTTTATTTATTCCTTTCCAATATGTATGTCTTTTATTTCTTTTTCTAGTCTTATTTCATTGGCTAGGGTTGCCAACGCAGTGCTGAATAGAGGGAAAAAGTGGATATCTTCCCTTGTGTGCTCCAGAAATTTGTACTGAAATTTTGACTTAATCAAAAACTGCAAAAATGCTCAGGGCAAAACTCTGCAAGGCCTGGCAGAATACAACTACTTGGGGAAGAACAATTATCAAGAAGTTTTGAACTGAGCAACTACCAAAGGTCACACAGGGATGGAAAACATTCAAGGTTTGACGGAAAGAATGAAAAGACCCTCTAGAACCCCCACAGAATTCAACAAAGACCTTATAAATGCTAAGCCTAATAGTTGATGGCCTGCTTTCCTCACCATGATAAAGATTAGGAATTGTCCTAATACACTTTCCACCAAGTTATCTTTTAATGGTTTCTTTACCATTCGAGGTAATAATTACTTTAACCAGATGTCACATTTCAGAGATTGGTGAGTGCTCAGTCAAATATTATAATGTCCCATTCCTTTATATGCATATGTCTCTAATCTCAGTATGATAGCTGATGGAAATACTTAAATGCCTTTCTTAACATTAAGAGAATAACTTCACATTAAGATCACAGCATAATAGAGATAGATGTGATTCAGGGATGTAAACAGAAATTTTGGAAATTAATCAAGGATGACCAGAATCAGAAAAAATATCTAATAATAATAAATAAATTTGGGAGTCATGTCTCAAAGACAATAACAAGGAAACCACCATAATTTAAGGTTAACTTAGTTCATAAATGTCTTAGAATACATATCACAGAAAATAATGCTTTGGCCAGAGCAATAGAGAAGATGACTTAATGCTTTTTCTCAGTTTTGGAAAATATTGCATTACCACAGCTTGAAAAAATAATAAAGTAAAGAAAAAAATACCAAAGACAAAATTTGAGTTTTCCGCCTCACCAAAAGTAACAGAAGACTGTCAATCAAAGCATAAAAATACAGTGAACTGCAGTTCAAGTCAATCATCTGCCTTTGATGCCAACTTTTTACCAGCCATATAGAGTCTGCCTTATCTCTTTGGACTATTTGGAAAGTAATTTATTTTGAGACACTTTGGACTGTTGCTGGTCCTCAGTTATGTGCCTGCCTCACCCCATGTGTTCTTTAAAAATTACATTAGCACACATAAAAGGAATTCTATTTGGGCTAGTCTTTCTGGCTCTATCCAATTAGTGGAAGCTCCGGTTCTCAATATTAAGGGCAAAGTATCAAGGACTAAGATATACAGTAGGGAACAGGTTGAAGCATCACTGTCTTCTTAGTGCCCAGTACACATGATCTTTCTCTATGATTTTATGCCTTACCCCAACATAGTGCATTATATACTTGTAAGGAGGCCAAGCTACACATTTGTACAGATTACCTCTGGCAGTGTGGTGAATATTTTAGACCAAGTCTTTAGCTGAATAAAGTGTTTCTTATTTTCAGTTGCAGTGTTATCAAAATTTAATGGATCTAAAAAGTGAACAGATTAGTGAAATGGACTAAAATTGGTAAAACACAGAAACTGGTCCAAATAGGGTGTCAAAACAAATAGGGACCTAAAGCAGGTGACAAAAGCTGGGTCACAAAGTCAACAGATAAAAGATGCAGGAGATGAGGGCTGGAAAAAGCTAGTCAAGTGAATAAGTGGAGGAAAGGGAGGGTAGCTAGAGAAAATATTGACAGCAGAAAGGTATTATCTGGAGTTGGATTTTTTCTTTTTCACCCTAATGTGAAAGTGAACCAAGATGAGAGCAAGTAGTTTTATCCAGTTAAATTGAACTGAGCCCATTTGACTTCAACGCAATTGATGTGCACTAATTGAACCAGATTTAAAGATTGTATTGGGCTGCACCATTTCCTTTTAGAAATGTGGGTTTTTTTATGTGGACACACACACAACTATAAAATTTAGATAACATAATGCTTTTACTAAATTATTTTTACTTAAGCATAGAATGGACATTTAAAAGTTATGAAGTCTATCCTCTTGATCTCCAGGATCATAAGTAAACCATCTCAAAGATGTAACAATTCATGTTCATGGAAGACACACACACACACACACACACACATACACACATATACATATACACACACATAGTTTTGGCTTTTTAAAAATAACTTTTGTTCATTTTTAGGAAACATGGAAGAGAAAAGCTGTGTTCCTGCTTCTGTACTTGTCTTGGCCTGGAAACTCCCACTCAGTTCTTCATTACAGAAAATAACTTTGTAAAACTATGAGCCCCAAAATGGGATGAGGCAAAAGAATGAGATGAAAGTTGTAGAATTAATGAACCAGATTATGAACTGAAATAATAGCATGATAGACTTTGTAAATTATAATAAGAACAAGGAAGGAAATAGACATGGACAAAAACTGTATTTATGGCATGGGGAAGACACTGAAATGGTCACGGATCAGAGATTAAAGCAATTGGAAGAGATGATAGTTATGAAAAAGTAAAGATAATCTAACATAAAGGCAACTGGTATCCCTGAAGGAAAGAGCTGCTATTATGTAAAGATATACCACAATGACAAAACATTTCCTGAAATGAAGAAAAAAATTGAGAGGGAATTTTATATACTAGGAAGTAATAATGCAAAATTATTCCTATCTGAACATTTTTAAAAAATAAATTACTATTAAATTACCAAACTGGGGGAAAAAAAAAAAACTTTAAAGGAATTGCTTTAGATATTTAGGCAGAAAAAGTAAGTTTCCAAGGAGGAAACAAAATCCAGAAGACAATGAAGCAATAACTACAGAATTCTATTCTTGGGTCTAATGTTAGACCCAAGAATATTTAATCCAGCCAAATTGCCATTTAGGAAAATAGGAGAAAAGGCAGATACCGTATATATGTAAAAAGTAAAGGATTATAGGTTTCAGTCAAGAATTCTTAAGCAAAACATTCAAGAAAACAAAACAAAACAGACAATTAAGTAATGTTTAAAGAAATGAAGAACCCTGACTTGGAAAACTGATACAAATTAAACAAAAGAAAAACTGATTGGATATGAAATCCATTTAAAAATAGAACAAAATTAGGCCAGGCGCAGTGGGTCATACCTGCAATCCCGGTACTTTGGGAGGCTGAGGTGGGCAGATCACGAGGTCAAGAGTTGAAGACCAGCCTAACCAACATGGTGAAACCCCATCTCTACTAAAAATACACAAATTAGTTGGGCGTGATGGTGCGAGCCTGTAATCCCAGCTACTTGGGAAACTGAGGCAGGAGATTCGCTTGAACCCAGGAGGCGGAGGTTGCAGTGAGCCGAGATCGTGCCACTGCACTGCAGCCTGGGTGACAGGGCAAGACTGTCTCCAAAAAAAAAAAAAAAAATTAACAGTTGAAGGAATTTTCATGGTAAAACTTAAGTGTTATAATCCCTAAACAAGTAAAAATATCATAAGTAACAGAAAAAAAAGATGGTGGGAGGATTAAAAGAAGTTTAGTAATAACAATTGTTTCATTTTTGGTGGAAGAGAGGCAATTCACACTAAAATTGAAAATGCAGTTTTTTTAAAAAAGATAACACTAATTTAATTATCTTCATATAGTTCTTTTAATGTTAAAAGAGCTTAGAAAAAGTAATAGCTCTGGCATATAGAAATTTTTAATTCAAGTTTACAGATTCATTTCTGTCTTTTTTTCTTTAAGTAAAATTAAATGTTAGGTGTTTTATTAAAAATGGCTTAGAGCACAATTCCATCCTTATAAATTAATTTTATCTATCCTCCTTTCTGATATTCTCTATATATTTGTTGTATTCAAATTTTATTAATTTTCTGCTGTTTTTTTAGGGTTAAGATTTTCTTTTACTTGCCTCTACATTAGTATCATATTAGCTATATTCTAACGAATTACAAAATTTAGTATTTTCATTATTATTTTGTTGTAAATACATTTCTATTTTCTTTATGATTTCTCCTTTAAACCATAAGTTATTGTTTTTAATTTTTTGAGCATCATTTATATTATTTATATTTTCTGTAGATGATTTTTAAAAAAATTTTTAAGTTTTTGTGGGTATATAGTAGATATATGTATTTATGGGGTACATGAGATGCTTTGGTACAGACATGCAATGCCTAATAATCACCTCATGGTAAATGGCATATCCATCTTCTCAAGCATGTATCTTTTGTGTTATAAACAATCCAATTATACTCTTTTAGTTATTTTTAAATGTATAATTAAATTATTATTGACTATAGTCACTCTGTTTTGCTATCAAATACTAGGTCTTATTAATTCTTTCTAACTACTTTTTGTACTTATTAACCATCCTGACTCCCCTGCACCCCCATGCTTTACTACCCTCCCAGCCTCTGGTAATCATCCATTTACTCTCTATGTCCATGAATTCAACTGTTTTGATTTTTAGTTCCCACAAATAAGTGAGAACATGCGATGTTTGTCTTCTGTGTCTGGCTTATTTCACTTGACATAATGACTTCCAGTTCCATCCATGTTGTTGCAAATAAAAGAATCTCATTATTTTTTATGGCAGAATAGTACTCCATCATGTATATGTACCATGCTTTATCTGTTCATCTGTTGCTTCCAAATCTTGCCCATTGTGAACAATGCTGCAACAAGCATGGGAATGCAGAATATCCCTTTGATATACTGATTTTCTTTCTTTTGGATATATACCTTGGAGTGGAATTGCTGGATCATGTGGTAGCTCTAATTTTAGTTTAGTTCGGTTTAGTTTACTTTAGCGTTGTTTTTGAGACAGAGTCTCGCTCTGTCACCTAGGCTGGAGAGTGCTGTGGTACGATCTCGGCTCACTGCAACTTCCATCTCCCCATGTTCAAGCTATTCTCCTGTCTCAGTCTCCCGAGTAGCTGGGATTACAGGTGCCCGCCATCATGTCCTGCTATTTTTTTTTATTTTTGGTAGAGACAGCGTTTTGCCAAGTTGTCCAGGATGATCTTGAACCCCTGACCTCAGGTGATCCACCTGCCTCGACCTCCCAAAGTGCTGGGACTACAGGTGTGAGCCACCCCATCTGACCTATTTTTAGTTTTTTTTTTTTAATTTTGTGGGTTCATAGTAGGTGTGTGTGTGCGTGCGTGTGTGTGTGTGCGTGTGTGTGTGTCTGTATGGGGTACACGAGATGCTCTGATACAGGCATGCACTGTGAAATAAGCATATTATGGAGAATGGGATATCCATCCCCTCAAGCATTTATCTTTTGAGTTACAAACAATCCAATTACACTCTTTAAGTTATTTTAAAGGATACAATTAAGTTATTACAGACTATAGTCACCCCGTTGTGCTATCAAATAGTAGGTCTTATTCGTTCTTAAACTGTTCTCCATAGCGATTGTTCTAATTTACATTCCCACCAACAGTGTGTGAGGGTTTCTTCCTCTCCATTTCCTCGCCAGCATTTGTAATTGCCTTTTCGATAAAAACCATTTTACCTGGAGTGAAATGATATCTTATAGTTTTAATTTGAATTTCTCTGATGATCAAATGATGTTGAGCACCTTCACATACTCCTGTTTCCCATTTGTGTGTCTTCTTTTAAGAAATGTGCATTCAGATATTTTGCCCATTTAAAAAATCAGATTATTATATATTTTTTTCCTATAGAGTTGTTTGAGCTCCTTATGTATTCTTAAACTCTGAGTTATTTAAATGTGTTTTTGAAAATTTTATACACATGGAGTACTTTAGTTATCCTTTTGTTATTGAGTTTTTAATTTTATGCTGCTGTGTTTTTTAAATACATCTTACATTCTTGAAAACAATGTATATTTTCTAACTAAAGGAAGGAGGATAACTCTGTAGGTATAAAGACAGAAATATGGATATAAGATCAAACTTGGGCCAGGCGCGGTGGCTCAAACCTGTAATCCCAAAACTTTGGGAGGCCGAGGCAGGCGGATCACGAGGTCAGGAGATCGAGACCATCCTGGCTAACACGGTGAAACCCCGTCTCTACCAAAAATACAAAAAACTAGCCGGGCGAGGTGGTGGGCGCCTGTAGTCCCAGCTACTTGGGAGGCTGAGGCAGGAGAATGGCGTGAACCCGGGAGGCAGAGCTTGCAGTGAGCCGAGATCGCGCCACTGCACTCTAGCCTGGGTGACAGAGCAACACTCCGTATCAAAAAAAAAAAAAAAAAAAAAAAGATCACACTTGGTAATGTGTGGTTCAGATGTTCTCTAACCTTGCTTATTTTTGGTTTGTTTTGATCGGAGATGTGTCTATTTCAAATATTTTCTTATGTATTAGAAACTGTGTTTTTAGGTGCATATGCATTTGTGATTATTTCTACTGGGTCGATTGCTCCTTATATTGTATCTCACTTTATTCATAATTACTATTTTGTTTTAAATTCTATGTTATCTGGTATTAACATAAAATAATCTTTATTTTGGTTAGAATTTACATGTTACATCTTTTTTTCATAATTTCTTTTCTGACCTGCATGGTTTTATTTCAGTTGTGTGTCTTATAAGCTGCATATAGCTGGATTTTATTCTTTTTTATACTATCTAAAGTGTTAATCTCTATATTTTAATAGGTGACCTAATTGCATTTAAATTTATTTTAATTATTAAGTTGTAGATTTATTTTTCTTGTCTTAATTTGTGTTTTTCAGTTTATCACTATTTCTTTGCTTTATTTTTCCTTTTCCTGTTTTCTCTTGGATTAAAGTTCAATTTATTCCCCATTTCTTTTGTTAGTCCAGAAACTAAGTATTTCTATTTCTTTAGTGATTACCTTAAACTTTTTATTATTTTATAGTGCAGAATTAGGTCTAAACTTTTTAATGGTTTATAAAATTGTTCAGTATTTACATCCCACTCTCATATAATAGGATCCTAGCACTTTTTAACACCCCATTGACAAACTCTCCTAATGTTTTTGTTTTACCATTTTTAACCCACAAAAGCTTCTTGTTAGAATTTTTGTAGTCACATTAATTAATTTTCTGGTATGTTTTGCTAATTTTCATAACCTCTGTTGTTTTTTGCATTCCATGCTTTCCCTTTGGGTTCTCTTTTCTTCTAGGCTTCCCCTAATATTCAAAGGGCCTAGATTGAGAAGACAAGCTCACATACCATACATATAAATACATATTTTTAACATATACAGAAGTTTTTTTTTTTTTTTTCCCTACCATAAGCCCCTGTCTTTTCTCACTAGGATACCACCATTGCTTTTGCATTTACTGGACAAACTGGGACCTGAAATATAAAAGCTAAAATATAGATTGTGAACAACCATTATTTTTCCTAGACTGTAGTTTAGCTCTTTCCATGAGTGTTTGAAATTTGAGGGGCTTCTGTACTGTAGAGAGGCTTTTATCCTGTAGATGGACCTTTGTACTGTAATTCCATTTAGCCTTTAGCTGTTTGTGTGTTCCCTGTGTACTCTTTACATAGCTGTACTCCTGCGTTAATGGTTCTAAGTTTCTCTTTGTAGAGCTATTTGTTTCCACGCAACTGTACATAAAGCCCCACAAATTGTTAAATACATGATGCTCTATCCTCTTTCTTGGCAAATATATCCTCCTAACAACCTAGAAGAACAGGTTCAAATTTAGATTTCTTAGACTTCTTAGACAAACCAGAAAGTCATGGCTTGGAGAGAGTGAGCCCCTGACTTTTGTTTTGCAGCTCACGCCAGTTCTGTTCTCATCCTGGCTTTACCTCACACAATTAAGGGTCTCACATACATGTTTGTAGTTCTCTCCACACATATACATAGCTCCATCTAGAGCTCTTGCAAACAGCTACCTCTCAGCTGCCTCTTCAGTTGAGAGGTGTGACCACTGGTGGTATCTCCCTCTGTTGAGACAACAGACTGGGGAAAGAGATCCATCCGGGACCTGTAAGGAGGCCCAGATTCTGGTGGAAAACTCTGGCGTTCTAGGTATTTGGACTAGGGTCTAGAAGGAGAAGCAGGTTCCCAGTGAGCACATCCCCTTAGTCCTATGGATTCTACCTTATAGCAAAAACAGAGACAGAGAGAGGATTGTATAATAATAGCATGAGGGTCAGGAGAGCTGCCTGACTCTAAAAACAATGATGTTCTGAAGCACATCTTTACTAATTATTTTAGTGAGAATTTGTGTGTGGTAAACTGTGCTTTTCTCCTTCCCTCTTAAATAATAGTTTAGCTGAATAAAAAAATCTCGTTTCACATTATGTTTTCTTAGTACTTTCAATATATTACTCCATTGTCTTCTGATATCTGCTGTTCCCAATTAACAATCTGCTTTTGATCTCACTGTCACATTTTTATAGGTAATTGGCATTTCACTACATGTTTCAGTTTGAATGATATTCACTCAGTTTTGTTTATAAGCAGTGGCTTCGTAGATCTATGGACTCTCAATACCAGGAAAGATCTTAGAAGTCCTTTACAGAGAAGATAAATTATTTTTCTCTTTTTTATCTCTATCCCCTCCTTCTTCCTTGGTTCATTCAGATGAGAAATTTCACCCACATTTTTGACCTTATGTGCCTTTGCACTTGAGTGTCTGAGTGACTATTCCTATCCACAAGGGTGGTTACTTAAGTTAATCTGGAATATACTATGCAGATTCAATCATACTAGATGGAACGGAGAAAAGAAGGTCCAGCCCAGTTTCAAAGCCCAAGACACTCTGGTGTGACTTAGCCAAGGAACTCTACAACCGAAATACTTGACATATTGTTTTCCATTTGGCTGCTCAGCCTCGCTCAGATAGCTTTTTCCACAGAGAATTCTAAGTTAGGGGCAGTCTTTAACAGCAATCTTTAACAGTCCCCCTGCAATCTTTAACAGCATTAAATTCATCTCCTTAATTTGGTAGCATAGATGATACCACCAAAGCCTGGAGAGATAAAGTGAGTGACTTACCTAAGATTATAAAGTTAATTAGTAAAATAGTATAAAGTAGATTTTAGATCTAATTTCTAGCTCAGGAATATTTCCAGGACTCTATATTAAGTTTTTAATATATTTTTTCTCTATTTTCAATCTGCTTCCTTCACAGAATGGAATTTTCTCCACTATATTCTCTGATTAATACAGAAAGAACAGAAATTTTAAAGTCAGGAGGAACTGAGTTTTAATTTTGTTTCTATCATTTACTAACTCTGGAACCTAAAATGTTAGTTTCTCTGAGCCTTGATTTTCCATCTGTAAAACAGGGATAAGAACATTCAACTCAAAGAGTCTGTGTAGAATCAGTATGAAGCTCCTAGCACAGTGCTTGCCACACAGTAGACATTAAATAAATAGTATTAATTTTTTTGTTGTTGTTCTTGTTATTGGTATTAGTGTGTTTGCTTTAACACATTGACTTTTGCCCTGCACTGGCATTCCTTCTCTTTGAGGGAGCTCTTAGCTTTAGCTTTATCATGTGCGCGTGCACGCACGTGTGTGTGTGTGCGTGTGTGTGTGTGTGTGCTTGATGAATTTAAATGGAATGTTCTCTGGGTAGAGATAACTCTTGCTTGTGGCTCAGAGTAGCACTTACTATATTGTGGATGAAGACTGAGAAGTGGTGATTAATAATATTAAGTGATAAGTGAAGAGTTGACAAAAGGATCATAGCCATGCTAAAACAGAATGAGTGCTTGCAGTTTGTCCATAACTCATTAGTCTGCTCCAGACCTAAAATATGAGTCATAGTCACTAAATGCCCAGCTCAAGAACATGGAGTCGAGCTCCTTTTCTTTGACCACATAATTTCAGAAGCCACTCATTAGCATGAGTGTGTTAAGATGCTCAGTCATTGCTCAATTCGTATGTCTCTGTTCTCTTTCCCAACTTTCCATCATTTCCCTTTATATATTTCCCTTTGTTGCATTATCCTGTACTGCCTCTCACTTGATATTCCCACAAGAATTCCTGACTGATTTCTGGAAAGTTTGGGGTGGGACTACATTATGAAAGTTTAAGAGATTGTGTTACACTTCTATTTAAATCATCACAGAAAGAAAGCCTGGGAGAGATGGGTGGTTTTCTTTAAATCAAGCCTGCCAAGTCCATCCAATCTGATAGGATAACATTTCAACTCCAAAGGGAAAAAAACACATTACTTACTCTTATGATTTTTGGGAAACCAGAAGAACATCTCCTTCTTGAATGGAGATCATGAGGTCCAAAAGTCACAGACCTGCAAGCTACAGGGATCCCAAATTAAAGGATGTAGCAGTTACTAGAAGGTCCAGGCAATATAAGACTCCAGGAACTTCAAGGGAGAAATGGGATTGTCAAGGAAGCTTCAAGGGAGAGATGGGAAACTACTGTTTTTCAAATAATAATAATAATGTAGATTTTAATGATTTTAGATTTTCTAATATGTGATTATGAATCCTTGGGTTTGTGTTAAAGACAAACTTTCCTAAAGGACACTTTAAGTAGTATATAGGAGCCAATAGAGAACATATATGAGTATCAACTTTTATTTGCTTATTGATTTGCATTTTGTTTTTTAAGATTTTTAATTGACAAATCATAATTGTATATATTATATATTTATGGGGTACAATGTTATTGACTTTAAACTAAGACAAATCTGAGTTCCTAATCTCATGTTGGCTTTACTAACTGATTAACCTTGGCAAGTGATTTTCCAGATAGAAGCTTCAGCTCTTCATGTGAACATTGGAGATATTTAATACTTCACAGGGTTTTTGTTTGTTTGTTTTGAGGATTAGAGAAGCTTATGTATAAAAACATTCAAGACTTATTAAAATCTAAGTAAATGGTAAGTTTCTTAGGTGGAAGCCAAGACATGTATGCCTGCTGAGTTAAATTAATCAAATATTTATTAAATACCAAGTCTAAATTAGAGACTTTGCATCTAGGCACAGAGATGAGAAAGACACAGCCTCTGCTCTTGTTCCATCCTCAGGATGTTTACTGTCAACATGGTGTGTCTTTGAGCATTTTATTTTCATGTCCAAGACACCGATCATGTTGAATGAAAGTCTCGTAAGAGACTTTTTTGTATGTTTTATATCAATGTACCATCAAAGTCTAAAAGGATGAACAAATTCAGCAAATAGTCACTGAGGGTCTCTTTGCACCAAATTGCTGTTCTTGGTATTTGGGATATATCAATGTCCAAAACAGTCAAGAATCTCTGCCCTTGAGAAACTTACGTTCTGAAAGAATGAGTGAAACTACTTAATAATCATAATCAAAGATTTGCCATAAAATGTTTTTGACCTTTTGACAGAAAAATTCCCTGAAGAATAGAAGCAATTCAGAAATAACACTCTTTCAGGTTGAGTGATGCACTTACAAGTCACCACCACAGATCCTGCATTTTGCAAGGCCACCAATTTTTCTCATAGCTTTTATGAGAATGACATGGGAAAGTGTGGGTGAAGAGAGTATCTGGCTCCTTTGAGGAGATGGGTTTTATACAAACTCCGCTTAGGATTCCTGGTGTCCCATCCATCACATCGCTTCCTTGTCCTGACCCTTGGAGACAGTAGGGGGCAAGCACAGGGCCCAGGAGGTTAAGCCAACTTGCTCTGACCAGTAGGTGTGTATCTACTGTGCTTCTCAATCTGCTCTCTGCAGGGCATGTGTGCTCCTTCATCAAGAAAGCTGCCAGCATTCACAATTGGAACATAAACAGACCAGCAGGTTCTGATTAATCCAAATTGGAACTATTCAAACAGTCACAAAAAGAGATCTTTTCCCCTGAAGGAATTTACATGTGAAGAGAGACTAAGATGGGAAATAAACATTTCTATAATGATTAAAGTTAATTGCCTTGAAAGGATGCCTCTGAAAGAACTGCTTTCTGGTTTTAGTTCCAATCTATTTTGGGACAAGCCTGTTTTTCATAAGATTGGTAACTGCAAACAGATACTGCCCTTTCATTGAAAACAGATGGCACAGGACATAATTAAAGAAGTATGCACTGGCATCTCAAATAACTGCTTTCAATTACAGCATTTCAAGAGTATTAGGGGGAAATATTTTAAACAAGACCACTGCAAAAATAGATTTTGTCATTAACTTTGAAATAATATTTGACTTAAGGCTGAAATTTCCATGTGCCAGGTCTGGATCTCTCAGACCGATGTTGATTGGTGCAGGAGAAATTGAATCGTTACGGTCCTATCATTCAGGGGGAAAAAATCTTATATTTTTAATCCAGAGAAAAACCATATTTTTCCTCTGGTAAGACTCATATTTTATTTTGCTCTTGAATCTCAGTTGTATTTCACAACTTTGAGGAGCTTTCATAGAGAAACCATTTCAATGCTAAGCCTGAGGTTATCTGTCATGAGTTTGTGTGTGTGTGTAGCCAGTGGGTACGGGTCCACTCCCACCGTAAAGTGTGTGTGTGTGTGTGTGTGTGTGTGTGTGTGTGTATATATATATATAAAAAATACACACACACACACACACATACACACACGAGAATATTCAAAATAAGGAAAAGCAAATTAGTTATATATATATAATAGTTATATATATTTAGTTATATATATATAATATATATAAAAAATATATATATATTATATATATATATAAAAATACACACACACACTTTTTTTTTTTAATTTGAGATGGAGTCTCGCTCTGTTGCCCTGGCTGGAGCACAGTGGCAGGATCTCGGCTCACTGCAACCTCTGCCTCCCAGGCTCAAGTGATTCTGCTGATTCTTCAGCCTCCCTAGTAGCAGGGACTATAGGCGCCAGCCACCATGCCCAGCTAATTTTTTGTATTTTTAGTAGAGACGGGGTTTTACTGTGTTAGCCAGAATGGTCTTGATCTCCTGACATTGTGATCCGCCCACCTCTGCCGCCCAAAGTGCTGGGATTACAGGCGTGAGCCACTGCACCTGGCCTGATAAAGTATATTTATATGCCCTGTAGACCAAATTGGTAAGTAACACTATACATGTTCATGCCAAGATCAATACATACAACCCCAAAATTAGATAATTTGCAAAGTTGCCACATTGCCTGGGCTAGTACATTCATAA
This sequence comes from Theropithecus gelada, assembly GCF_003255815.1. Classification (NCBI taxonomy): domain Eukaryota; kingdom Metazoa; phylum Chordata; class Mammalia; order Primates; family Cercopithecidae; genus Theropithecus; species Theropithecus gelada. The sequence continues at coordinate 38,034,600 of NC_037677.1, forward strand.
TCTGTGGTTTGCCAGTTGTAATTGTTCTCATTAGATAATTTTAATGGAGATTATACTAATTATAACATAGCGATATACAACTGACAATTTACAAAAAGCTTTACTTGTGTTGTCTTATGTAACATTTGGAATGACGTTTACTTCTCTCAAAAAAAAAAAAAATTATTGAGCATATAACACATGACAGGCACTATGCCAAGAGAGAAAACTATAAACAAGATGAGTTTATTTGCCCTCTCAGAGCTTATGCTAGATAGAGACAAGTGAATAGGCAATTACAATACAGGATGGTTAGTGCTGTGGTGAAAGGTAGTTAGGGTTACATAGTAACCTAGAAAGAAGTAGCTTCTCTCCTATTACCTGAAACAGTTTTAGAAACAGAAGTGTGAGGAAAATGTACAATGTATTATCTTAGTGACTCAAACACATATACTTTCCAATGAATCAATGGCTCCCAATAATTATAACAGCAGTCAGGAAGCTATACTTTGTTGATTATTAATGGCCATTAATTTGTTCATAAGCACAACATATATTTACTTTTGATTATATGTACACACACCTACACATATACACACGTACATGAAGGTGGAGAGACAGAGAACACATATGAGCCATACTACCTCTGATCCACCAATCAAAACTGCATGGACTTTGAGCTCTGTCCGGTCATGCTGATGAGTTAGTTGTGAGCTCTCACCCATTTCCTTTGCACTAGTAGTGTGCATAGCTTAAGAAGAAAGGTAGGGTTGTGGTGAATAACAAGCAAAGGCTCCCAAACTAACCAGTTCACACATCCACACATCTAATGCCTCATCATGTGAGTGGTGAGTAGAATATTGCAATTGGAAATTTCCTTTAGGGTTGTACTCAATGTTCAAGTTCTCCCTGAAGATTTTCAGATGAATCTCAACCAATAACTAATTCGCTTTTCCTTATTTTGAATATTCTCGTGTGTATATGTGTGTGTGTGTGTGTGTGTGTATCCTATATAGTTTATTATTTATGGGGAATGAACTGAGGCAGTACTGCAAATGTTAATGACATCCATTCCAGATGAAACTATATAGATTGCCTCCCAAAGAATTAAAATACAGCACAAACAGTAATAATGTTTTGATAAATATAAGGGGGAAAAGTTTTCAGTATGGAGCATAAAATGAAATGGGGAATTATGGATTCTGGCTAGGGGAGAAGTGTAGTGGGGTTAGAACCCCCTTGAATGATCTTAAAAAGTGAAGAAAGATCCTTTCAATAGAGAAGCTTCAAGTTCTGCAGGTGAGAGCATTTTTAGCTTAGGATTGGGGGTGATTCAGGGTGATAAGCTGAAAGATCGGCTCCCATTCTTCACACTTGCTGGCTTCCATATTTAGCCATAGCCCCATCATGGGTGGAGTGTGTTTTCTTGCTTCATACACTTTGGGCTTGGCCATGTGACTTGCTTTGATCCTGGGGCAAGAGTGACAATGGGTCAGTTTCATACCGAGGCCTTAAGAGGCCTCCTATACTTCTTCTTGCTCCCTTTTGCCTCTGCTCCCTCCATGAATGAAGAAGCGTGTCTGTTTCTGGGACTCTAGGAGGACGAGAAATGTGAAGTAGAGCCTCCAGGCTGGCCCACAGACCTGTAGTGGGAAGCAATGGCATCTAGGGAGCCACAGCTTCACGTAGATCCACCCAGTTGAGCACAGCATCCATCCCAGTTCAGCCAACGCACAGGCTCGTGGAAATAAATGTTCTTTTAAGTCACTGAGTTTTGGGTGAAATTTTTACTGAGATATATAGTGGCAAAGGCTAGTTAACAATTGTTTGGGAAAGAAATGATGGTGTGTGGAGGTAGAAAGAGGATGAAGCTGGAAGCAGGTTTGATTCTGGCTGTCTTTCCCTGGTTCTTCACAATCTCTAAATAGAGGCAGCTATCCAGCAAATGGCTGGACAGCCAGCATTTGACTGCCTTCCCTGACTCATTGCAATTCAAGTCCTGCTTGCCTGACTAGAAACCCGGCTTTCCAAAATTCAGAGCCAGCCATATAGTTTGGGAGGTGAAGGGCTATGATTTCTGCTCACAAATACTCTAAATTTGGCAATAACTAAGCTAAAAATGAGAGATGTACATTCATTTAGAAACATAGGAATATCTATGCTTCTTATACTCTAAAATATCATGTAAGCTCTTTGATTGTAAAGAATAATTCCAGTCATCCTTTTTGTCCAGCTCAGTTGTGGGTAAACACAGAAATGTTACACATTCTACTAAAGTGCTAAATGTTAAATGTTCCTGGGTTGTCAGGCCCGTTTCAGAATCTGGATAATAAGTTGAATGTTATATTTGTAGCTCTCTTCTCTACATAACCCCAGTGTCAACGAATTGTTTTTTATTCCTTACTCTCTTCTCTAAATAACCCCAATATCTATGAATAGTTTTCTAATTCCTTTTTGCCAAGCATTCTTCCTCCAAAATATTGGATTTATGTTATGTGATTTATAAAGATACATGCTGAGATTGTGCATGCTGAGACTTTGATACACTTTGATTGGTATATTCACTCTGCATCAGTTCCTCAATTAGAAAATCAAGCAACCTATACATATAGAAGCTGAAGTTTAATTGCCTCCACAAGTATGCATTGAGGATATGTGATTGCTTGGTGACAATGAGTAGCTTCCATCTATTTCCTAGATCGATGCTATTTGTCATATCTGTCCCCTCACCTTGATCTCAGAAAAATCCAACTCTGCTGTGCAGGCTTAGAAGCTTGCAGGAGTGGCAAGACACCAAAGTAGAAATGTCCTGTCACACCACTTGGACTGCATTGAAGGCTTAAATCTAGATAATAAAAATAAGAACAACAACAACAACAACAATATTTTAGCTAGAATATTTTCTGAACACTTAGGATCAACAGGCACTATGCTAAATGTTTTCCTTGCATTATTTCATTTAAACTTCACCAGAATCCTATGAGATGGTAACTATGATTAATCCAGAGAAGTTAAACCACTTGCAGTTAGTAAGTAGCTGAAGCGGGTATTGAACATATTCCTAGGTCACTGCTTTTCACTACTTTGCTAAGAGGTGTTAGTTGAAAGCATGATTTTGGATGTTCTCTTAAAAGACCATGACCCTTTTTCCACTTACTTGTCTCTTCCATAATTAGTGGTTAATCTTAGTCTTACTTTATTCCAAGATTTTCTTGATAGAACTCCAAAAATACTTAACAACTTCCAAATGTAATAGTGGGTGACCTGGCTCTTTCTCATTTATACTTTCAGTTCAGGTCAAGGGTCACCACAATGAAGCCTTCAAGCATGACTGATTTTTCGCTAGAAGTATAGAAAAATCTAATTTGTCACCAACCACTTCATAAGAAGATAGGCACAAAAACCATGTGGCCTTATCCAATTGAGTTCCTTACCTGTACTGAGTCTAAGCATAAATACTAATTTTTAAAATAAACCTCACATGTTTAATTTGATTTTTTCTGAAAATAAAAAAGTATTCCCATATGATTACTTAGAATAAATCTGGTAAATCACTGTCTTCATCATACCAAAGATTTTTTTTAAAGTCTACTTCAATAGTTTTCATGTGGTGAACTGTCTGGGTCCTACTGATGGGACGAGTCCTAGAGTTAAAAAAAAAAAAAAAAAAAGAAAGAAAGAAAGAAAAGAAAAAGGGAGAAAACGCCTTTTTTAAGACTGTGAGAAAAGAAATACTTTATGCTATTTAAAGAAGCTTGGAAGATTTTTTTTTCCCTTTGGTAAATGCCACAAAAGAGACATTTCTCGTGAAAACTCAACGGAGAGAAAGGCTGTAGCATGGTGAGGATGGCCTCTGGGAATAGTTATGGGAGAGAGTTTGGAGCCAGGATCAGTAATTACGAGACACCAAGGAAAAAAGCAGAGGTTACATAGACATAAAACATTATGAAAGCAATAATGGAAGTGGAATGAGGGGACGAAACAGAGTAAATGCTTTAAATAAAAGTAGTTCTCACCATACAAAAACCAATAGCATTCACATCTGGTGTAGCAGAATATATATCAGACTTAGACATATCCTTAAAAGTATATTGAAAGCTGAATGTGTACTTAAAAATATGCTAGACAGAGAGTACTGGATTTTGAATCTTGGACCTTCACTTAAAATGTGAGTGACCTTGAACAATTTACTACACCTTTGGATTCATTATTCGCAAAATAAGTCATGAAACAACATATGTGAAAGTGCATAGCATATATAGTAAGTGTTTAAAATGTATATTTTTGAGTCTGAATTATATAACCAGTTCTATGCTAGAGGAAAGAATGCTTAGTATGGTGAAAAGAACTTGAAATATAATTTTCAGACCTCGGATTTCTCAAGATCAATCACTTGATAGGCAGTAGGGAAAGTATAGTTTCTGTCACACAGCTGAAAACACATGATGTAAACCCACTGAGTGGCTGCTGTAAACACAGCACTTTGGTAGGCGTATGGTGCTGAGGAGAATGGGGTGGGGATTATGGAATGGAGAATAAGAAAGGAACACCTATTGGACACTACACACTTCTGCCAATCAAACTGAGGCTTTAGAGGTTTATGACTGGGTGACATCATGAGCTTTTGAGTTAGGCTTGTTTTCAAATCTTGACTTTGAATATGTGACTTAGGTATAGCCTTCTAAGTCTCAGATCTCCCATCCAGAGAATGGGAACAAAACTATACTGCAATACCATTTAAGGATTACAGATGATTTATGAAAAATGCCTAGAAGTTAGTAGACATCTGATACATGGCAGCTATTGTTACTTAAAAGGTCACAGCTGCTTCAGAGAAGAAACTGAGCCTCATGAATCTTAGTATTCTTCATTGTGTTTAGCACAATGCCCGTCATATATTAAGCATAATAAATCTTCATTGAATAGATGAATAACCAAAAGACTAATGCTCTTGGCTTTTGCTCTAATTGCCATCAGATGGAGCTTTGCCTGATTTGGGAAATTTTTTTTCCCTAAAGGACCAACTGAGTACCACCTTTGACTTCAGAGCATATCTCCAAGACAGAGGAACTACAATAGACATAAATTGGCCGTCAGGCTTGCTTGCCTATTAAAGACCCATTCACATCCCACCTAAATGTTGGTTATACCTTTGGTTTTGGACTTAGTCTTATATTCATTTTCCAGCACCATCATGTCTGACAAGTCACTTTGAGAAAGTTAGTTACCTCTTTGAACTTAATTTCCTCATTCATAAATAATGACCTTAACGGGTGATGGAAAAATTAAATGAGACAGGATATGTATAGTGTCTGACACATAATAGGCAGGGCAAGTTTTGAGGCTGGGTATATGACACAAGAACTCAAGCTCCTTAGATTACACTTGATTTCCAAAGGATTTTAAGCTTGTTGAATAAAGCAGCCATATCTTATTCAGAACCACTTTGCACGTGCCTTGGTGCCTAGTATAATACAGGGCAAAGAGTAGACGTGTAATCAATACTTGTGGAGCTGAATTGCTTCCAACTGTTACCCACACTCTAAGTGAATCAAGACCATTTCTCCAGGAAAATGTGACTTTAGGTACTAGGAACCACAATTGATTCACAAAAACAAGGCATACCAAAGACACGTTTTTCCCTTCTTATTAGAGCAGTTGTTCAGAAAAAAACCATAGATATAATATCTCTTTATTTTAATAAGGTTTTAGACAAGGTGAACACTTAATGATGGTTTTAGACATAAATAACAGAAAATCTAAATCAAACTAGCTTCAAGAATGGGTACATTTTATTGGCCCACATGCTTGGCAGCATGTATCAGAATTCATTGATCCAGCAGTTTAGTAATATGATCAAGGATCCAGGTTTTATTTTGTCTTTCTGTGCTAACAACAGTGTTGGTTTCATCTTGCATGTAAGTTGTCCAGTAGTCAAAAATAGGCTACTTGTTCTCTCACTCATATGTGGAAAGAAAAATGAGCAAACACCTCTCAAGCACTGAACATAATTTTCCTTTCATAATGTTCCCAATTCTTAACCAGTAATTGTCATCAATGGAACACTATGCACTGATAGGTTCCAGTTAGGGATCCTGGCAAGGGATGGTTTTTAAGACTGGAGTTGAGGTCAGTTCCTCAAACTTTACTGCTTCTACACAGGGGTGGGAGAGGAGTGGGGAAAGCATGATGGAGTTTCAGTCACTGTGTCCCCAGATAAGATTATTATGTTCATGGAAAGATGTAGACTTTTAGACTGGATGATATAGTTGGGTTGATTAGTAACTGATTAAACAGCCACACAACTAACAAACTACAAAGTGAGGTGACATACCACATACTCCAGGAATCTTCCCTTCCTTTACCTTATCGGCCTAAATTGGGGGAATATGTCCCTCCACTCTGCTTTTATACAGAGCTATGTGTCATCTTACCTACATACAGCATATGAATTATATATTTATATGACAATTCTCCAACCCAACTATGAGGCTGTTGAAAGCAGGAGCTGTGCCTTATCCATCTTCGTGGCCTCAGCACATAGCACAGAACGTGAAATGTAATAAGGAGCTCAATGTTCAAATATTAGTTCACGAGCAATCAATAAGTAGAAGTTTCGGCAAGGAAGATTTCGAGTCCTCACATGTGTGAAAACAAAACTTTCTAACGATAAATGTGTTATGTAAATTACCAGCAGTCTTCAATCACTTAACTATAAAGAGGATGGAAGTTGGATTAAGATACCGTTAAAGTCTCTTTTAATCCTGGAATTCAGTGATTTTCTGAGCTTACTAGTGGTGATCACAATGTATACTTGGTGATGGAGTATTACATTAATGGCCCAGATACCTCCCTGATAGAAGTCAGGACATCTGGGGGTGGGAAGTATTATAGCCAACTGTTTGGCTCATGAGAATTTGAACCTTCTTTCTGAGCTATGATCTTTACAAAGGGAGCATATTCCATTCTCCTTGCCAGTGGTGATAAGCATTTTTTTTTTTTTTTTTGTAGATTGTGATCTTGCATGAACTTGGCATTCTTTGTCTACTTATAAGTCAGATGCCAAGACAATGAGAAAGATAACTGAAAAAAACTCATGAGCCAATGCAGTACCAGGGATGGGGGTGGCATTTCTCAATACCTTGAGAATCTTTAGCTCAGGTGACCTTTCAGAAAGAGAATAAATAAAAGCAGAAGTCAACATGGCAGGCACTCAATGTTCACCTAGTGCTGAGTACTGGGCAAGCCCTCTGGTTATGTGGATAATAAATATAAGGAGACAAAATTCTGGCCTACAATAAAGTTCAGAGTTAAGTTGGGTATTTGCAAAATACACACACACACAGTGTGTGAAAAATGTACAAAATGATATCAAAGACAGCAAAGGAAGTGACTGGGCAATATTACATTCAAGAATGTATTATGCACAACATACCCCTCCACTCACCTCTTAAACTATCCTAACCTGTTTTCAGAGGGAAATTCATTCCTCTCAAATTGCTTCCAACACGGACACTTCACTCCACCCTATTAGAACTTACATTTGTGTAAGGTGTAAACACTTTGACTACCCTAAAAATGAGAAAGAAGAGCTCCATTTTCTTGTAGAGCCCCAGAATGCTTAATGACCAAAAAAGCAAATCTATGGGGATAAAGCACACTCCACATCAGGGAGGGAATTATTCTCAAAGCTCTTTTTGGAGGCAGGAATTTTGTGAAGAGAGAGAACTGGCTGGAAATGGGGAGGTATGAATTTTAGCTCTTCTTCTGCTATAATCTAGATTGATGAACATGCAGAAGTCATAGCATCTCTCTTGACTTCAGTTTCCTGCCTTATGAGATCGCTAATTCTAGAATATTTAAAAATTAGGTATTACTGAGGATCTTCAACTTTTCACTTTGCCAAGTATGGGCCATAAAAAGGAATAAGCTAACAAATAAGCAGCAAAATAAAAAACTGTCATCAAACTCTATCATTATTTAACAAACTGAAGGACACTTTAGCACCAAAAATTGTAAGTCAATAATCCCACATTTTAAAAAATAAAATGTAAAACTTAGCTTTATGTCAGTGCCTTCAAACTTTAACCTTTGTCTATCTTTTCTCTTCATGGGAAAGTGCAAATTTTTCCATAGCTTCCATGTGAGAACCTCAGAAGTAAGCCTGCTTACATTTCTGTCCTGTGCTGTCATGCTGGCATGCTGTGACCCTGAGCCTGACCCTGGACAGCATACTGGACATTCAGTAGTAAGTCCAGGGATAGAGAAGGGGAATTCAAAGCCATATTGCACAGCAATGAGGTTCAGCATTGAAAGAATAATCCAAATTCATTATTGAAATATTACTACGTGCTAGGTCCTCTTCTGGGTGACGGAATTCCACAGAGAACAAAACAGACACAGACCTGCCTTCATGGAGCTTATGTCCTAGTAAAAGGAACAAGGTTATTTATAGATACACAAGCAAATTGTAGTATATCACATCATCTTAAATATTCTAGAGAAAAATAAAGCAGAGTGAGTATGATAAATCCACTCCAGTGAAGTGTTCAGGGAAGGTCTCTGAACAGAGCCCAGAAGGAAAGGAAGGGAATGAGCTATGTAAATGTTCTTCTAAGAGAAGAACCTTATTGACACAGAGAATAATAACTATAAATGTCCTTAAGCAAGTGTGTTTGATATAGTTGAGGAACAGCTATGCATGGAAGTTAAGACACAAAGAAAATGAGTTCAGAGGTGACTGAGGGCCAGATCACAAAGGACCTTATAAGCTCCAGCAAGGATGGACTTTTCTCGGCGTGAATGGTGAACCATTGGAGGTCATGGAGCAGAGGAGTGACTTAGTCTGACTTGTGTTTTAATGAAATTGCTCTGGCTACTATATAAAAAGCCTCTATGTGGACAAAGGTAGAAAAAGAAAACTGAGTCAATGCTTTAATTTCTAGTCTTGGAAATGATCAAGAATATTAACAACAGAGAGATAAAGGAGACATCTGAAAAGTACCATTGTATTGTTGTTGCTGCTGCTTTCAGAGTTGAGGAAATAGGGGAAAATATGTTATTCAATAGGAAAATGGCTAACATTTGGAAATACATTTCTAAACCATATATACTGTAACACACACACATATATATTGACTTCATATACAACACATAACTACTAAAAAACCCTTGTTCTCTAACTTTTCCAAAGCTAATGTTCTCTAATTTTAGGGGGTTTTTTATTATTATAATTTAAGTTCTAGGGTACATGTGCACAATGTGCAGGTTTGTTACATATGCACACCCGTACCATGCTGGTGTGCTGCACCCATCAACCCGTCAGTACCCATCAACTCGTCATTTACATCAGGTATAACTCCCAATGCAATCCTTCCCCTTTCCCCCCTCCCCATAATAGGCCCCGGTGTGTGATGTTCCCTTTCCTGAGTCCAAGTGATCCCACTGTTCAGTTCCCACCTATGAGTGAGAACATGTGGTGCTTGGTTTTCTGTTCTTGCGATAGTTTGCTGATAGTCAGCAAATTTTAGGTTTTTTAAGGCTTTCCTTCTTATTTTTACTTTTATTAGCTCATTACTTTATATATTTTATGGGAATCCTGTGTATTAGTCAGGATGCACTAGGTTATGCTGCAGTAACAAACAAACCTCACAATTTTGATGGCATACTACAATAAAGGTGTATATCCAATGTGAATCAGCAAACAGACTCTGATCATCTTGGTTACCTAGAGACCAGACTAAGAGGCACTCCATCTCAACATTTGTATTCACAATTGCTGAGGTAGGGAAAAGATACGTAACAAATTCTATACTGGCTTTTAAAACTTCAGCTCAGAAGTAATGCACACTGTTTTCCTTCACATGTCACTGGTATCAGTCATACAATCATGTCTAACTTCAAATGAGGCAGGAAAACATAATTGTGTCATGTACCTAGAAGAATAAGTGGAAAAACAAACCCAAATAGTCCTAATGACTCCCACAGTCTGGCTCTTTGTTTCTGATTGGATCTCAGCTATTCCTTGCCCTCATCTTTCCAGTTTGAGTGTCTTCATGCCAGTCTTCCCTGTTTATCTCAGTTGGAATTTTTATGACCTATAAACTCCCAAATCACTCATGCCACTCATACGACATTGCACTTTTCCTTATATTGTAGTTTTTATACATACACACAACTGGCATCTGATATTCTGAATGCCCAGCTATCTTTCTCTTTACTCTAGTAGGGTGATCCTGGTTGTCAGGAAATTGATCCAAAGAGGTCCTAGAGAAAATATCTCTGCCAAGCAAGATATTTGACCAGCAAGCAATTCCAGATATTCTCTGCTGTCTGAAGCCCAGCAAAAGTTAACGTCATCATTTGCTTCCTAGCAATGGAAAAGCAATAGTGCTGAGGGTTTCATCTTTAGACTGAGGTATTAGTAAGTGTCAAGGTACACTCTTGAGCCATACTGATAGACTTCCAACTCTGAGGACACTCTGTCTTAAACAAAAATTGTTTATATTTTCCGGGTCAGGGACTAATACCCTTATGTCATCTCACTATCAGAATATCATCTTTGATTTTTCTTTCTTTATTACATTTCAGAGATTTATGACTATGTGGTACTGACAAGAAGAAGTACAAAACTGCTGCATTGCCCACAAACAGGGCCCCATCTTTGCTGAGTTGTTAAAACAATTATCTGGTTTATTAAAAGTAATGTCTAATTTTAGTTAAGTGACAGGTATTACAGATTGCTATTTTTGCTTTTAGCAGCCCCATAAAAGGAGTGTGAAAGAGCAATAGAGCAAATACCAGGATAGAGCATGTAATCCTTGGAAGGATTTGGGAGGAAAAAAGTTAGGTTTTAAAATAGAGACTTGTCCATATGCTATGACTAGAAATGTCTTTTCAATTTGCTTTACTACCTAGGAAACTTTTTGCAAGTGACTTTTTCATTTTTCTCTTCTTCTCATACTGCAACCTAACATTTTGCCTCCTAGAGGAGGCATAAACAAATATTTTTCCAGTATACAAAAATCATAACAGACTTGCATATTCTACCCAACAGGTGGCATTGCTGTTTTACAAATGGCTCTAGAACTAACACAGCAGCTAAGCAGTCAACATTGGATTTGGTTTTTGTTGTCTGTTTTCTTTTTAATCCCACCTATTTTTCATAGAAGAGGGCAGGTAGGAGAAGTACAAATATTCCTTGGAGAAGCACTTTGGCTTTGAGAAGACATATATGGCTGATGAGTCATTTCAATTAGGGAACATTAGTTCTGCAAGAAACATCTGACTTTCCCTTTTTGATCACTCCGGATGAGTTGAAAAAGAATTGTTTATTTTCTTTATTTCTGTCAGTGACCAATTTATACCAGTTGAATTTACAAATTAATTCACTAAATCATTTATGCATTGAGACAGTGGCAGTTACAGAATCTGGCTTTAATCCTTATTGTACAAGGCTAGAAACATCAGGAGCTACAGAAGAAAAATAAGACCCTATCCTCTCCAAAATTTTTACACTAATTAAGATAAAACATATATCTATTCCATTACCAATAATCCAGGCAACATACTCTCATTTGAGAGCGCTAATGGTTAAAAATGAAAGCTAATCGTCAATGAGAAGGTACTGTATGCTAGACACTCTTCCAAGGCTTTATTTGATTCCCACTGCAATCCTATGGAGTAGGTACTATAATTATCCTCATGTTATCGTTGAGAAAGTTAAGACCTGAGGCCAAGTCATGGCAGCACTGGGATTTAAATCCAGACAGTGTGACTCCAGGTAAAATAACAGCTGATACTTACTAAGTGTTCATCATAAGCCAAGCAAGTGTTTATGTCCTTTGTACACATTAGGTTAATTAATTTTCATGCTTACATTTTAAACTAGGTATTAACCATTATCATTACATTATTTTCTTATAGGGATTTAATTGCCTTTCCTAAAAAATATAAATGCATTTATCTCTCAATTCCTTAAAAATAAACTGAGATTTGTGTAAACATATATTGAATAACATCAGACAACGAAATTCCAGAACTCTAGTAATTTACTAAGGGTCATAAAAGGGTGCACTTTTTCCATAAGGTATGTCAGTTACATTTCAACCAGCATTTTGGTAGAAGTTAAAAAATATTTACTTATAATACTTTATTGCTTCCTCTTCAGAAAAAAAAAACTGCATTTTCAGCTGTGAGAAGAGTTGCCAAATGACTAATTAGGGTCTCTGAAACTTTGTCCATTTTGTTTCATCAATATATCACATAGCCTTTAAAATAGGAAAACTTTTTTTTAAAGTAAGAAAATACTGGTACATGCACACACACACACACACACACACACAGAGAGAGAAAGAGAGAGAGAGAGTCCCCACTCAACTGATTAATACATAGCAAATATTTTCTATCCATAAAAAGACAAACAAAAAACACATAAACTTCAATAATCTATAACATTTCTTTGGTTGAAAGCAACCACAGAATGTTTTAGTTAAAAAAAAAAATTCCTGAGTGAGATGGGGTTGAGGAAGAATAGCAAAAAAGTAAGAAAGAAATTTGGGCATGGTTTGATTTCCAACCATGATATAGGTTAGCAAGAACATGAAAATATAATAATCTTTTTTAGAATTTTACCAACCCACTTTGACAGCTTATTTCATGAACTTTCAAGTATTTTTCGTCATTGTTGAGGAATGGGATATTCTGGTTAATGCTTGCCACGGGTTCTTATTAACTCAATAGAGCCGAGTTTCAGGATTCCTAATTAGACATCTGGCTGCTTTACATGGAGGCTGAAAAGATTTTATTTTTTAAGGGAAGTGACTAAGTGTTGTAAATACACATTTGAAATTTCTGCTAAAATACTAGAAGAAATATTACTGCTTCTCCCTTATTGCAAATTAGAGCTATAATAAATCGTTAGAATTCTGTAGTTTGTCTGAAATTAAATTAATACCTAAATATTTGCCCAAACCTTAAGTCAGAGTTCAAATGCAAAACTTTTTCTTATAATTCCCATGCTTATTTTCAATGGTTGAGAGGCAGTGCCTTCACATTTATTCTTAAAAAAAAAACCACCCAACATAAAGGAGAAAAAACTTTGACATAAGTTTATATTCATACAGCGAAAATCTGTGGTTCCCTCCATAGCTGAAGATCTGTTTTTTAGGAGCTTGTTAAGCATCTCCATAAGTTTGATTCCCTCATTTTCTAATCAGAGGGAACACAGCATAGAGTCATCAGTGTACAACATGTATAGAACTCTGCCCTGATGGTTTTCAACTTTCTTTGTTCTCTGGCAAAACCTTAAAACCAATCTAATTTGACTTCAACCACTTATATCTTCCAGAAGTTTTTAGATGCTTCTTGGGCAAATTATCTATTCAAGAGGCAAGGTGGGATAAGAAAGGGGATATTTTGAGGTTTTTCAGACAATGGCTGTCTGAAAAATTAGAAAGGCTGATAGCCCAAACCAGCAAGCTGTGGGGATGCAAACCTTCCTCCACTGTGTCAATGGGAGGAGATAATGTTACACATTTTCTAGAAGGCACTTGAGTAATTTCCATCCAAAGAACTTTTAGATATATATATATTCTCTATATAAATGTATATTCTATATATAAAAAATATATATTCATATACACATATATATTCTATATATAAATATATATCCACATATAAATATAGAATATATACATATATAGAATATATAAATATATATTTTTATATATATATATATATTCCCTGTAATTCTACTTCAGAATTTATGTCAAGGAAACAAATGAACATGTATAGATATGCAAGTAAAAGGATATTCATCACAATGTTCTCGTAGTAACTAAGAATTCAAAATAAGCCAGTGTCCATTAATAAGGGTTTAATTAAATAAATTATATCTGTCCAAGCAACAGAAAATTACACAACTATTCAAGAGAAGATATTTATTAACATAGAGAATACACATACAGTGTTGTTGAGTGACAAAAAGGGGATTACAAATGTCGATGCCTTTTTAGAAGGAAATATGAATTTAGGTACGTGTGCATAACGAACAGAAATAACCCAGAAGGCTATATGATAAAATTCTAATCATAGTTTTGTTTAGATAGGATTACAGATTATTTTATTTTTTCTTAATTATTTAATGTACTTTCCAAATACATAAGCATATTTATTTATATATGCATACTTAGAAAAATAAAATAAGACTATTTTTGTGTTATACATACACACACACACACACACACACACATATGGGGAAAAACAAAACAAAGCAAAGCAAAATGAATTCCTTGAGATATTAACCATGACATGATTGCCTAACTTTATAATAAATTGCTTTAACTTCTAATTTAATAAATATTTTTGAGCAACTGTTATGTATAAGGCATAACATACTCCATGCTACCTTTGGTTCCTTCTTCATCCTTCAACATTCTCCCTCCTCTTCTCTTCTCTGCACTACCTCCTCTCTTTTCTCATTTCCTCTCATCCTCTTTCTATTTATTATTCCTTGGTTTCTTTGGCTTTTTTCAAATCCCTTGATTCTACCTCTCTTCAAACAAAAACATGCAAGTTTCTTCTATACATCTCGTATAGAAGTCTCTGAAAGTCTCTGAAAGATCAGTTTACTAAACCCTTCTGCTCCTACCTCTTAAAGGAAATTTATCTGACAACACCATTAATGAAGTCCTAACTGAAGAATCCAATAGTCTCATGTGAACAAAAAACTTATTTTTGCGTTTTCTTCTGGTCTTTTCTTATATTCACACACCTATACCTATAACATATGGATCTTTTTTGTATTTTCTTTCCTTTTTAACATAAGCCACTAGAAACATTTTTTTTCATATTTTCTTTCCTTTTGAATGTGTCACTCTATCTCCAATCCATTTTCATCGTAATTACCCTCAGTATTTGCTTAATATTGGATAGTTTTACTGATGGTTAAGAACCTGGACTTGGGAGTTATCCTGCTTACATTCAAGTCTTATCTTTACCACTTACTGGTTGTATAATTTTAAACTATGTGTCCTTCATGCTTCTCATCAGTTAATTGGGGGTAAATTCTACCACACAGAATATAATATCTATGTCATAGGCTATTATGAAGATAAAATGAGGTAATGTAAACTAAGCCTTAGCATAGTGTCAAGCACATAGTAAACATTCAGTAAAAGTTACCTGTTATTACAGATTCTATCCAAAGGCACATTACTTATACACTCTCCTTTTCTGGACACTTGTTATATGAATATTTCATTATTACATGTAGGCTGAGCATCCTTATCTTAAATTCTTGGGACCAGAAGGGTTTCTGATTTGAGATTTTTTTTCTGATTTGGGGATATTCATGTAGACATAATGAGATATCTTGGGGATGGAACCCAAGTCTAAACAGGAAATTCATTTATGTTTTGTATAAATTTTATACACATAACCTGAAGGTAATTTTATATAATATTTTAAATAATTTTGTACATGAATCAAAGTTTTTATTTTATTACCTTTTGTGGGTGTGCTTGAAGGGGAATCTAGACTTGCATGGAAAAGATACACTGCAGTAGAAGGGGGCTGAGAGGATTTTCTTTTCCCTCTAGGATGCTGAATAAACCATGTTGTGCAACTGTGTTTTGACGGCGACCCATCATGTGAGGTCAAGTGTGGAATTTTCCACTTGTGGTGTCATGTAAATGCTCAAAAAGTTACAGGTTTTGGAACATTTTGGATTTCATATTTTTGAGATAGGGATGCACAACCTGTATAAGGAAAGTTGCAGTGAGCATTTGACACAAATAATACTTTTTCTCTCTTTTAGATTGTTTGGTTTAATTTTTAAACACAATTCCCTAAGAAAAAGTTCTCAGAATTGGAATGAGGGGGCAAAAGAGTCATGGGCAATTCTGGGCCACTGCTCTTCAAATGATGCTTCTTTTCTGAATTAGCATCTGCAGCTGTGCATATACAAGTTCTCCCAACATAACCAACATCGAGTAGCATCATGTCTTTCAATAATCAGTAATTTAATAGTTGTACACTTGTGCTCCATTGTTATTTCAATAAGCATATTTTTGTTTTTCTGTTGTGACCAGTCTTTGAAATGCTTATCCATTTATTAAAATTTATCTTTCATAAATCCTCTTTAATATTTAAAACTACACTATTTCCCCCATAAAACTTCGGTCACTCTCATCTAACAATGGTACCTCTGCATACCAGTTTCTCAGGACAAAAGCTTGGACTCATCCTTGACTCTCCTCTCCCACACTTTACACCCAATCTATCAGCAAGTCTCTGGCTTTTTCTTCAATAGAATATGCAATATGATTCAATCTAAGATAACCCATGCTACAAAGGGGCATGAGTGAATTTTTTTGTTGCTATCTATAACTGTTGTACCTCTTGATTGTGGTGGTGATCACTGGAGTGTATACATTTCTCAAAACTCATTGAAATGTACACTTAAAATGGATGAATTTTTAATACATAGCTTATACTCCAATAAAGCTGACTTAAAATTTTTCTCTTGCAAGAAAATTTTGCAATTTACAGTACTTTGCTTTCTGTGTTTTAAAAAAAAATCCAGTTTTCAATATTTTTAAGTTTCCATCCTTGATTTCTACCTAGACCTAGATTAATAATAATAATAATAATAATTTGCAGCATTTTCAAAAAACTGAAAATACGTGAAGTGCTCTCCTTGCTTGGTCATGTCATAAGAAATTTGCTTCTCCACAAGGAGTTGAGTCACGTAATCTATTCTGCAGCTATTCCATCTGCCAAGAATGCCAAGTGGGACAGTTGTCATCTGTTTTTGAAGCACCCAGTGCTCCAGTGCCCTCCTGAGCAACTGTGATGACTCCCTCACAAATTGTACCCCTAGGGTCTCAATGCAGTTGGCCATACACAGTGTTTGGCATTCCCACCCACATCAGTTTTGATTTTGAGGACGAGTGAATATTCTGTGAATGCCATAGAGAAGCAACACTGTAGGCAATTTGCACTTTAACACGAGTTAGCTAATCAGATGTCTAAAGTTCCCAATGCTCCCATGGAAATAAGACTTAAGTTAGGAGAAAGGAACAAATCTAGAGAAAAAAGAGCTTTCAGGAAGGTGTGGGATAAAGTATTTGGGGAAATTAGCACAAACACTGGGTCCCTAGAAAATAAGAGGCTGAGGCTGATTTAGAAGCAAGATCCTCAGGAAGCAAATCCAGGACACCTTGCTTTATCATTGGCTTTGGCTCCCACCTGTGTTGTAACTTCTGCAAATAACTATAGCTGCTACAAAGAGCTGAGTTCTTCATGGTCCCTGGACATTGAACTACAGGCTACCCCTTTGGGAGCTGGGGCAGTTTATAATAACTAATTTCAATTTTTTGTTGTTGTTGTTTAACCTTAGCTAGTTATTAGCAAAACCAGGATTTAAATCTGGGATTTCTGATCCCAAAGCTCTTTTCCTGTCCACTATGTCAGGCTACCTCATAAACCATTAAGTAGGAGTTTCTATAAATAATAATAATAACACAGCAATAGCATCAACCAACACCAAAACTGCTGTTACTAACAATTCTTGAGCATTAATTATCTGGCAGGCATTGCAAAGTCCAGAAACTTGGAGTTACTGTTGATCTATTGCTATAACCTTTTGATTTTGCTTCCTAAATATTTGTCAAACCCATTTCTTCATCCCTGTGGCCTTATTCTGAGCACCTCACTTGACTGCTGAAATTACCTCCTGGCCAGTTACCACTTTGATCTTCTTCTAAGAATGGCCCACATTTCATCCAGGAAAATCTTTTCAAAACACAAATTCTATTATGCTTCTTTCATGCTTAAAACTCCACAGTGACTTCCCGTTCCTGTTAGGACAAAGAACAGACGTCCTTAATGTTGCCCAAAAGACCCCCACCTCCACTCTGCTCTCTAATCCCATTCCTCTCCACCTCATTCTCTGACTTTCAGCTTTCTTGTTCTGTGAATGTGCACATGCCCTCCAGCCAAAAAGGACTTTGTCCTCGCTCTTCTCTCTCTCTGGAATGAAGTCCCACTGCTATATTGCCTTACCCTGTAGCCTGTGTAACTCCTCAGCTCAAGCATTATTTCCTCAAGGAAGTTCATCCTGATTCCATATTCTGGTTGGTCTCATTTATTGCAAATTTTCATAAAGCAGTGTTCCTTTTCTCCAGACCTCTTATTTCAGTTTGTAACAGTACATTTGTTAGTGTGGTTTTTTAACTGTTTTCTCTCCTAAACTGAAAGCTACTTGAGAATAGTAAGTTTGTTTCTTTAGTTCGTATTTCATCTCTAGTAACCCGCACATAATATTCATTTAATAAATATTTCTTAAATCAATACTTCTAAGAGATAAGTACCATGATTATGCCTATGTTACACAATGCAACTGAAGACAGGTAAACGTTAAAAGTATAAACTAGGACCAGGTACAGGCTCATGCCTGTAATCCCAGTGATTTGGTAGGCTAAGGCAGGAGGATTGCTTGAGCCCAGGAATTTGAGACTGCAGTAAACTATTAATTGAGCCACTGCACTCCAGCCTGGGAGACAGTCTGAGACCCTATCTCTGTATATTTTTAAAATTATAAACTGTACATTTTAATTGCATTGTGGAATCTGCTGACTGTGTTGGTAATGTGGAGTTAGTGAATGTTGACACAGACTCCCTTTTCTGGTTTGCTCGTTGTCACTCAGTGGCAGGACAGATGGGAAAGAATGGGCAACAGCTTTGATAAAATACCATGAGGTGAGAAAGGTTCAAGCACAGTTTCTGCTAGAGTCCCAGGGAGGTAAATTGCACTAAAGACAAATGAGAACAATACTGATCTTTCATGAAGTATTTATGAAAATTAAATTATATGACAGCATAAACCCAGAAATTCCATTCCAAGGTGTTTACCCAAGAGAAAGGAAAATTCATATTCACCAAAATACTTGTACATAAAAGTTCATAGCAGCTTTACTCACAATAACTAAAACCTGGAAGCAGTTTACTTGTCTGTCAGTAAGAAAATGGAAAACTACACCTCGGTATACTCATACAATGGAATACTATTCATCAATAAAAAGGAACAAAGTACTGAAACACACAATAACATAGTCCATTTCATCAATATTATGGTAAGCCAAAAAAGTAAGGAAAGACACAAAATGAACAAATCCCACTGGATTCCATTTATAAGATGTTCTTGATAATGCAAAGCTATTTTTTGCAAAGTAAAAATTGACTAATCAATAATAATAATAATTAGAACTGTGGTTGCCTCTGCAGGGGGAGGGGACAAGGATTGCCTAAAAAGAGGGTTGAGGGAACTCTCTGGGGTAATGATCACATTTTATACCTTGAAAGGGATTTAAGTTACATAGATTTATTTGTCAAAAATTAGCAAATATTGAATTAAGGTAAATGTATTTCATTGCATGTAAATTCTATCACAAAGAAAAATAAAACTATAAACAAATACTAAACTAATGATGTGCATGCTGGCATATTCACGGGGAGTATAATGGTGGCTATAATTTACCTAGAATTCCTTGCAAAGCAATTCTAAGGTGGATTGATGGAAGGATGAGTAGATAAATAAATTTGTAATAAAACATGTATAGTAAAATGTTAATGGTAGAATTTGGTGGTGGTTGTATATGAGTATCACTATAACATACTTTCAACATTTTTGTATATCCAAATATTTTTACAATACAATATTGAAAAAAATCTAATGGGAGCAGCTGGCATCAGTGATCTTTCGCTGGTTAAATATATTACAGTCTTCCCCATTGCTTCAGTCTAAGGAAAATTCTGTGGTGAAAGCTATGAGGTTATCTGACTGTAACTGGAATTCATTCTCATTGTTTGGCCTGGTCTGGGCTGCAGTTTATTATTACTCCTTTCTTAACATGCTCTTCTTTCTCGTCCTGTGACTCCTGCTTTTCTGTTCTCCTCTCTACTTCCATGTGACTCCTCTTTCTCTCTTTTAGGTTGCTCTTCTTCCTCCTTCTCACTAAATATAGATCTGTATTCTTTTTTCCTCTCAATGACATCTCCTATGAGAATTCCTCTCAGTTTCGTTTCTTCAATTATAGCATTCACTCCAATAATTGCCAAATCTATTGCCAGCCCCACCCTCATTCCAGAATATCAGACGTACACCTAAACTGCTTTCTGGTAAATTCCATCTGGGTATTCCCAGAATCTCACACTAAAACCTCTATCTCTCTGTAACCATCCTCTGTTCTCAGCTTGTGTTTCTCCATCTTCAAGGCCTCTTTGACTCCTCCTCCCACCCCTCAGCCCATGTAGCCAGTGAGTAGCCGCCATCTATCAGGCAGACTTCCTAAACTTCCCAAACACCCCTCCCGCCATCTCCAGACCTTCTGTTGCTACCCTAGTTAATTGGTTTATTTTTCCATAGTTTGTAGCAACAGTCTCCCAAATGGTCTTCTGCTTCCTATGTCTCCTCTTTTTCTCTTTCCCGACAGTGATCTTTCTAATGCCCAACTATAGGAATGTAATTCTTCAGCCAAAATATTTTTGATGATTTCTTGTTGCGTAGAGAGTGAAGTTCAAGCTTCTTGGCCAGTCTTTCAAGGTCACAGTGTGGCTTAAACTGAGTCTTTTAACCCCTTTTCCCAGCACTTCCATAATCTCCCAATCCTACGTTCCACACAAATGAAACCAATTGTTTCCCAGTCCCATCCAGAGATTCCTTCTCATCCATTTAGGCGCAACTGAAATGTCTCGTAAGTGTCCCTGAACTTTCCTGATGGAAAGAATCTTTCTTATCTCTGGACATGCATAGTGCATTCTTTGTCGTGCTCTTAGGAACGGGGCACTTTCTCTTCTGTATTATAATTCCACATGTGTAATCAGCTGCCAGCTCCTTGAGGAGAAAAGTATCTATATTTGGTTAATTTTTTATTCCTCATAGTGCCTAGAAAAGAGCCTTGCAGAGTTAAAACTAAATGAACATTTGTTGATTGAACTAATAAAAACCACATGAAGGAGAAACGTAAGTTAAATAGAAATATGGGTGTTTAGACATAGATCATTCTTTAGCACTTCTATTACTAGATAGTTAACTTTTTTCATGTGTGAATTCTTGCTCAACCACTTAATTTCCCTTTGATGCAATTCTCTTTATACAAGTCATTTTTTTTTTAAACCACTGGTGAAGGTTTCTTTTTGTGTATGGATTATAGAGCACAGTGGTATCTTTCATGGTCCAGATAAAAGCACAACATCAAAAATCAGAATTACTATATTGGTGAGTGTATATATATTTGTGTTCAGCTATTTCACCCAAACACTTAGGCTTATGCAGAAAGCTGGGTATTACTGGATATTTGACCCAGAATAGTGCTGTTTCAATGTGGGCTTTATTAGGAAATTGGTACAAGATTACAGTCTCTTGTTACCTTCTCTTTTAATCTCAAATTAATAAATAGCTTCATATTACAAAGAAAGAAAACTTTTATACTGTAATCCAGTTGTTTCAAAAATATAAATAGTAATTATTTGTTAAATAGGGCCAAATTTAAGGAAAGAGTGGCCCTTTAGTAAAAACAAAATACTGGAGAAATTTGAAACTATAAGTGATCTTGGATATTTTAAATGAACCATTTCATTATGATGTTATAAAACTGAAATCTGGAAATGTAAGTCATTGGTTAAGAGAAGGTGGTTAATTAAAAGGATCGATCGGGGAACCAGGCTCCTGAATCCCCAACCAGTGCTCCTCACTGCTCTGTTCCATGTCTTTCAAGAGACTGTGGAGTAAAAGAGTTGTCTGAGGGTTGTTTTTCCCATCTTCCCCTATAACCACAATAATAAATAATAATTCACAATTATAATTTGTCTTTCCACGTGCCAGACACTAGAAATATAATTTATATACATGATCACTTTATTAGTCCTGCTATCACTGCATACTGAGATATGATTAATTCCATTTCACAGATGGTGAAACTAGGCTCATAGTGGTGGGAATCAAATAACCAACAGTTCCTGCCTCAAAAGGTTCACAATTTTGTGCAGGAGAAAAACATTGGAAAGGTAATTCCACTTTTTCCTCAAAGTTTCATTAGGAGGTTTCTAAAGTGCCTTTGTTCACCACAATCAAAATCTAATTACTATGTTACAATGATCCTGGTTTAAGGTAGAGGAGGAAGAGATCTTTCCTATCACCCTCATGGGGTTTCTTAAATTATTATAATTATTTTTAAGTTCCGGGATACATGTGCAGGATGTGCAGGTTTGTTACCTAGGTAAACATGTGCCATGGTGGTTTGCTGCACCTAACAACCCATCACCTAGGTATTAAACCCAGCATGCATTAGCTCCTTTTTCCTAATGCTCTCTGCAACTCCCACCATCCCCCAACAGGCCCCTGTAAGTGCTGTTCCCCTCTCTGTGTCCATGTGTTCTCATTGTTCAGCTCCCACTTTTAAGTGAGAACAAGCAGTGTTTGGTTTTCTGTGCCTGTGTTAGTTTGCTGAGGATAATGGCTTCCAGCTTCATCCATGTCCATGCAAAGGGCAAGATTTCATTCCTTTTTATGGCTGCATAGTATTCCATGGTGTATATGTACGACATTTTCTTTATTCAGTCTGTCACTGATAGGCATTTAGGTTGATCCCATGTCTTTCCTATTGCAAAAAGTGCTGCGATGAACATACACGTGCATGTATCTTTATAACAGAATAATTTATATTCCTTTGAATATATACCCAGTAATGGGAGTGCAGGGTCAAATGTTATTTCTTGTTCTAAATCTTTGAGGAATCGCCACACTGTCTTCCAGAATGCTTGAACTAATTTACATTCCCACCAACAATGTAAAAGCATTCCTATTTCTCCACAGCCTCGCCAGCATCTGTTTTTTCTTGACTTTCTAATCATTGCCATTCTGACTGGTATGAGATGGCATCCCATTGTGGTTTTGATTTGCATTTCTCTAATAATAAGTGATGTTGAGCTTATTTTTATATGTTTGTTGGCCGCGTGTATGTCTTTTTTTGAGAAGTGTCTGTTCATATCCTTTGTCCACTTTTAAATGGGATTGTTTGCTTTATTTCTTGTAAATTTACTTAAGTTCTTTGTAGATTCTAGATATTAGACCTTTGTCAGATGGATAGATTGCAAAAATTTTCTTCCATTCTGTAGGTAGTCTGTTCACTCTGATGATAGTTTCGTTTGCTGTGCGGAAGCTCTTTAATTTAATTAGATCCCATTTGTCAATTTTTGCTTTTGTTGCAATTGCTTTTGGTGATTTCCTCATAAAATCTTCGCCTATGCCTATTCCCTGAATGGTATTGCTTGAACTTTTTCTAGGGTTTTTATAGTTTTGGGTTTTACATTTAAATCTTTAATCTATCTTGAGTTAATTTTTGTATAAGGTGTAAGGAAGAGATCCAGTTTCAGTTTTCTGCATATGGCTAGCCAGCTCTCCCAGCACCATTTATTAAATAGGAAATCCTTTCCCCATTGCTTGTTTTTGTCAGGTTTGTCGAAGATCAAGTGATTGGAGATGTGTGGCTTTATTTATGAGTTCTCTATTCTGTAACATTGGTCTATGTGCCTATTTTTGTACCAGTACCATGCTGTTTTGGTTACTGTAAAATCCTCAATAACATATTGGCAAACTGAATCCAGCAGCACATCAGAAAGCTTATCCACCATGACCAAGTTGCTTTCATCCCTGGGATGCAAGGGTGGTTCAACATATGCAAATCAATAAACATAATTCATCACATAAACAGAACTAAAGACAAAAAACACATGATTATCTCAATAGATGCATAAAAGGCCTTTGATAAAATTCAACATCCCCTCTTGTTAAAAACTTTCAATAAACTAGATATTGAAGAAACACACCTCAAAATAATAAGAGCCATGTATGACAAACCCACAGCCCATATCATACTGAATGGGCAAAAGCTGGAAGAATTCCCTTTGAAAATTGGCACAAGACATGGATGCCCTCTCTCACCACTCCTATTCAACATAGTGTTGGAAGTTCTGGCAAGTCAAACAGGAAAGAGATAAAATAAAGGGTATTCAAATAGGAAGAGAGAACATCAAATTATCTTTGCTTGCAGATGACATGATCCTGTATCTAGAAAACCCCATCATCTCAACCCTAAAGCTTCTTGTGCTGATAAGTGACTTCAGCAAAGTTTCAGGATATAAAATCAATGTGCAGAAATCACGAACATTCCTATACATCAATAACAGACAAGCAGAGAGCCAAATCATGAATGAACTCCCATTCACAACTGCCACAAAGAGAATAAAATACCTAGGAATACAGCTAACAAGGGACGTGAAGGACCTCTTCCAGGAGAACTACAAACCACTGCTCAAGGAAATCAGAGAGAACACAAGCAGATGGAAAAACATTCCATGCCTATGGATAGGAAGAATCAATATCGTAAAAATGGCCATACTACCCAAAGCAATTTATAGATTCAATGCTATTCCCATTAAACTACCATTGACATTCTTCATAGAATTAGGAAAAACAATCTTAAAATTCATATGGAACCCAAAAAGAGCTCGCATAGCCAAGACAATCCTAAGCAAAAAGAACAAAGCTGGAGGCAGTCTCATTTTTTAAATTATTTTTGGCATATTTCATGAACCTGATGTGCACTCCTTACACTAACTGCGGCAGAAACTTTTATTCCTTCTTTCATGTATTTGCTATTTGTTATTCTGTCACAGGTTACTGCACATACATGCACTAACCTGCAATGATTTAGTACCTTAGACATGTTTGTTACTAGACAAATTAATGTAAGTAGGGTGATAAGTGGCACAGCAGTACTTTTAGAAGAGAATTAGAGGGGAAAAAAGTAATTGGTATTCTGGGGGTGCAGTATTAGGTTGTCTTTGGTGGCTTGAGTTTTATTTCTTTCTCCCATGCTGGGATTCAATTTCTGGGATTCCATGCAGAAATTGAATTCCTTCCATTTTCATGATGCTGAAGTGAATACAATTGTATTTCCCTGGTACCTTGTTAGGAAAAATTTGGGTTGGCTAGTTGTGTTCATTCCACTACACTGCCAGCATGGGCCCAGTTTGAACTCCCGTGCAATTCCACTCTGCATAGAAGGTTACTGTCACAAATGACACACATAAGGAATTTCACACATGAGGAAAATCTATTCCATGACCTTCTTTCTAATCATTCAAAACAAACCTTCTTCTCAGCACCACTGTTCCTGCCCTATCATCCATCTGTCCTCCGCTACTTGTTGTTAGCCAGCAGTGGAAGGGAGAAGTGGATTTGAAGAAGTCTTAATGGTAGCAACTCTGGTCATGGTCTTGATGACTTACTCCTGTATTAAGACTCATGTACTAGCTGCCTAATACTTGATTTCTAAAAATCTCCTTTCCTCTGAAGTCAAATGGATAGAATAATAGTGTCCACCTTATGAGCATGAAATTGGATAATACAATGCTAAGTATAGAGCCTATCACACACTGGTGCTGAATACACTTTAGCAATTACTTTGTTATTCCATCATAATTTTGCCATCCGATAGACAGCAGAGACTGGAGACAAAGACTTGGGGCAGAAAAAAGTTTGAAGATAGATACAAACCAAAGAAAGCCAAGATAGCACCGTGACAGCAGTTACAGACTATTCCTCTTCGCTTTATTGCCAAATCTGTCCTGAAATGCCTACAGATCTTGAGTTTATGAACAAAGCTTCAGTTATTCATAATTCGCAATCAAGATGTAGGCATTAAGACAAGGATAGAAAGGGATAGACCGTCATCTTTTCATCTGCCTTTGTATACATGGACAGAGGAGAAGCAGGATACTGAGACAGGTCAAAGGGGTGAGGCGTATCTCTCCACGTGCACACCAAGACTACTCTTTACAGCATTGCTGTTGGCCAACCAAAAGCTGACATTTTTCTTTCCTTCAACTTGGGAAATGCTTGACAGATAATAGCATACCATATGAATGGAAAAGATTGGATGTAAATTTGATCTTCAAAAGATGGGGGGTGGATAGCCTTGGGGGGAAAAATACAGTTTTCACATAACAGGTCCTTGCATTGACAGGAAGTATACTAGATAAAATGCACAGCCTATTTGTTAGAGAAGTGTGCTGATTCCTGATGGGAACAGATATAGATATCATGTGATACAATAAACTTTTGGCGTTGTGAACTGAGGGCACGTGGTCTTGACCTCCAAGGTAAGCTTGGTCTTAGGTGAGGTTCTTCTCTGTTAAGGGGAAAATGTGATTCAGTTCATACATATTCCTTTCCATTTCTTATCAGAGATTCAAACAGGAGCTAATACAGTCCTTGGAACTATATTAGGATAATAAATAATCAGTGTTTGTGATGCCACCTTTGTGTCCCAGCAACAGCCATAGCACAATGAACTTGCACTTCTGCCTTCCCAGACATGCTCTCCCCAACTCTACAGTGAGAGAGACAATATGTGACAGGCTCACAAGAATTCTCACATTGGAGAATGAAAATTCTGCAAGTTAATGAAAGTTTTAATAAAGTTCATGGAAGTTTTAACTTCCAAAAATTTTTAACTTGCTTAAAAATTAAGCCACTTAATATTCTAGAAACCAGTAGGTAAAAATCCCAGTGTTCCTTTTCTTAAGCAATGTATTACATAATTAGCAGGTATATGGAATGTCGGTGTATATGTGCAAGGAAAATATGTTTTAAGCAATCACTTCTTGGGTCAACCTGCTACAAGTAATCTAAGGCAAACTATTTGGAAAAATGATGCCTTTGACTGCAATTGAAGCATATGAAAATTGTTGAGTGGAAACTAAAGGTTAGTGAGTACAGGAACCTCAGACAGCAGAGTAGGATGCCCAGGCAGGGAAGGCAGATCTGGCATCCATGGTAGCTCCTGGAACCATCTGCAGAAATGAAATTTGGAGGAAGGTGTGCCATTTACCACCAGCAGTGTTTCCCATCCACCTGGATATAAACCCTGGCCATCACCCTGAAATCTGACCAGAATTAGTAAGGGATATTTCATAGCCACAAAAGACTTGGACTCTGCAAAGTAAGGATGCTTATTAAAATGGTGTTTAGATTGGTGGAGCCATTGATAATTTCAGATGTTGGAATTTGTTCCAAAGGGAAACAGTGTAGCTGACGTCAGGTGAAATATATAGATAAGGATAGTGAGAAGGGGATAGTGAGAAAGTTACTTCTGGAAATCTAAGCCTAGCCTTTGAGTTTCTCTTGGAGAATGCACAGGGCTCAACCTTTCTTTTCTATTGTTTAGATTGTTTGAAGTTGTAGTGCTCTGTCAGGAAAAGTCAAGTCTGGGAGGATGGCAGCCTGTTGATTTCAGGGAAGAAGAAACAAGGAACTACCTTGCCTACCATGTGCTCAACATGTGCTTGGCAGTTTGTGTCCATTATTTCCTGTAATGATCACACGAATCTCATGCAGGTGGTATTAATATTAGCCCTATTTTATAGCTGCATAAACTGAGGTTTAAAAATAGAAGTAACTTGCCCAAGATTACCCTCCTATTTCATGGCAGAGCAGGGCTTTGAACTAACTCACGTCTGTCTGACTTCAAAGTCTATTGCCTTCACAACACCATTTTGACTTCCCTCTGTGATCATTTCCTAAGTGCTTACAATGGGTAAGGCAGTGTCTTAGATCTTATGTCTATCTCACAGAATATCCTCAACTCCCAGAGGGTAAAATAGAGGCTCAAAAGGGTGACATGTCTGTACTAAAAAAAATGGTACATATTATAGTCAGTGCTAGCATATTCTGTCTTTCTTGAATCCTAACCTTCCTGAATTGAGAGTTGAACCAGAAGAAAGGGGAGTAATTAGCCCTCTTGCCCTGGGCCTGTACAATGACAGTAAACATTTGCACAGCTCATTATAGTTAACAAATCATTTTCACATACAGTTATTTCATCTAAGCCTTGATTAACTCCTGAAGAAAGTAGTGATATTCCTTTCACTTTCCAGATGAAAAGTAGGTTTGTAAAGATTAAGTGACTCTCTCTCTAACACTTAGTAAGCCATGAAGGGCTGCATCTTTGGTCTTTTGACTATAGATCTCATTACCATTCCTTCAACATTCATTGTGTACTGCCTACATGTCAGCATTGTGATGAGGACTGGGAGCCGAGAGGTGAATAAGGCACAGTTCTGGCTTTTCAGGAGCTCATAGTATAATGGGAGATGCAGCTGAACAAACCAGATAATTCCAGTAGAATGTAGTAAGCCTTTACTCTTAGTTAACACAGCCATGGTATTCTGACAGGGAACTTGGGAATGAGGCCCACTTGGCAGAACTATTAAGGTACTCATAGTAGGACTGACTCCTTATTACAGTCTAGACTTTGTCAACAGCAGTATTTTTGTTATGTGTGCGAAAAGTAAAGGGTAACTAAGTTCTCACTGAAGCCAAGAGAGAATTGATTACTGGAGGGAGGGACAGTTCTTTTCAGGGTTTCAAATATTTTCCTATTATTATCCCAAATGTCTTCCCAGTTTCATGATCAGTACATCATGCTTTTCTCTTCCACAGGTTCCTCTCAGAAACTGTTATTAAATATGTAGAAGGAAACACATGTCCTTGATGAAGTGAAAAAAAAAAAAAAAAAGACTTTGGAAGTTGAAAATAATGGCAAATGGGGAATGATACAGTTTTGCATGGGTTCTAATAAAAAAAGTCTCAGAAGAGAAAAAAATAATATTTTCATAAAAATCCCTTTTGGAAGGCAGCCAGACAGGCTAGGTCAGTTCTAGCTTGGAGGCAAGCCGCTGTGACTATTCTGAGATTTCCAAGCAGGATAGCCACAGGGGTGAAGTGCAGCTGGAAGAGAGGGAGCCAAGAGTTTCATCAGCAAAGACTTCATCTTGACTTGTTTTGCAAAGAAACAAAGATGGGGGAGGTCTTTGCTCTTCCTCAGGGATGTGTTGAATATTCAAAAATATTAATTTTGGAGCAACAGTGCCTACAATTTTGGAAACAAGCTAAGTCAGAGCTATAGTTGATTCAATTGGCAGAAAGCTCCTCTGAATCTCCTGAGGATGCCCATTCTAAGTCCCCATGGCCCTTCAACAAGAAATCAAAACGACACAACATACAGACCAGGAAGTCTCCAGATGGACTACAATCTCTGGGCACCCCCAAGTGTCCAACACAAACCATAATCCAGCATTTAAGATGAGCCCAAAATTTTTAATAATTGCAAGGAAAATAGCTTAATTTGACAATCCACCAAGTGCTGCAAGTATAGATAGGGTGTTTTCAGCCTTACAGATGGCCCTTCCAGAATACAGGGCCAGTTCCACACAACAGTGCCCCTAGCATTTTTATGCACTTTGATGCCCTTGTTCTCTACCTCCAGATACTAGGTTTAATCCTATTCTGCAGCACCCCACTCTGAATCATCATCACCAGACAGCTTCCTCTTTTGTACTCCCAACTGAAGGCTTGACTGTACAACTCCCTTGGTAGTTTCTGCTAAGTAGCTGTTTATTTGAATGTATAAAAGTGTAGACAGAAATAGAGGTTCAATGTGTTCTTTCTCCTAGAAGTATTCATATTATTAACTTTAGAATTAATGAATTAATTGAAGAGAATTATTAACTAATGGGGGGACTTTTAGGAACCAGGAAGGATTAGAGAGGCTATCGGAGGGTATCTCTGTTGCAAGACAGAGATAGTTACTGTTTAGATCCATTTCTGAGTAATTTCAGCTGTTTCCAGGATTATACTTAAGAAAATATTTTGGTCACCCATGGTAGGATTTTTTTATTTTTTATTTTTTATTTTTTAATTTTTTTTGAGACAGAGT